>NC_081533.1:1744215-1771715 GCF_030273125.1 Centropristis striata | reverse complement strand
AAGAACATACACACACACACACACACTTTCTTGTACTTCTATCTTTGTGAGGGCCCTCATTGGAATAGTGAAGTCGTTAGTTTTAATGAGTTTTTAGAGTGAGTTTGCTAGTTTTAGTTTAGTATTTATTCATTTGAAATGCTTTAGTTTTAGTTTAGTTTTTATCAGTTGTAGTGTTTTGTAATGGGGTATTTGTTGGGTGGGAGATTAAAAGAGGTCACAGTAAATGTTTCCTTTATTTCCTTTGTCTGATTCATCTTCATTATGTATGAAAAAAGTTGACAAAGATGAAAACGAAGGACATTTTCACTATAATTTTAGTTAGTTTTGTAACCACACAATACCGTTTCAGTTAATTATCATTATCATGTAACCTTTAACCCTTAAAACAAAGTCTGAAATCTAAAAAAAAAAGCCTTTAAAGAAGTGAGGACCGGCCGAAATGTCCTCACTTTGCAAAAATGTCCTCACTCTGTTGGTTAAAAACGTGTCCTGGTCCTCACTACGTTGGAAGTACAAGAACACACACACACACACACACACACACACACACAGAGCGTCTGGTGTGTGTTAATGCTCTGCCAGGCGTTGATGACAGGGGCGCCAGGAATAGTGTGTGTGTGCCCACCAGAGTGTGTCAAGGTGTGTTCGCTCAAGTCCACGACTCGACTGGTTGAGACAGATTAAGGCCGCCGCACACACACACACACACACACACACACACAGAGTGGCGGTGTGTGCAGGGTGTCGGTGTGGTTTGCAGCCTATCATTAGGCGCTGCAGGGAGCGCCAGGCCGACCAAACGGAGGCTGGCACTGCCAAGAACTCTGCAGAGCGACTGGTTTACATAAGAGCTCTGAGCTGCTCCGTAAATGAGTTTTGTGCGCGGGGAAATCCCTCACACACCACTGGAAGAGGTCAGAGGTCAAAGCAGCAACTAAAAAAAAAAAGCTCCAGACTCCCAGGAAGTGACGGAGCGTCTTCTGTTGACAGGAAGTTGCTCTCAGGGTCTGAATGGTTGTGCTAATGTGTCCAGGATGGGTTTAGTTTACAGTGTGAGTCTGTGGTTCACCACATGATGGACAACTGATCAACACAGGACGAGTTCTGGGTAAATACCAGGAGAGAGATGGAGGGAAACCAACAGAAAGTCCTTTGGAAAGGTGTTTCAGCCACCACAAGCCTCCAGGCTTCACTGCTTCACTGCTCCTTGTCAAAGACTCAAGGAAGGAATTCCATCTTTTGGGGTTTTGGTAAACGACAATAACATTGTTTATCCGTTCTGTTCTAAAAAAAGACACAAAACACAATGTTCTCAACTGGTGCTACTATCAGTACAAGACAGAACTCCAGTCAGGGTTCTACTTTTATTGTCACCAATTTCTAGACGCACAACCAAGGTTATAATAGTTTTGGATTTTTTTATTAGGTTTAGTTTTAATTTTGTTGTCAATTTTTGTTTTCAAATTCAGTTGGTTTTAATTTGTTTTTCAAGTGTGTTTGCTAGTTTTAATTAGTTTTTCAAGTGTGTTTGCTAGTTTAAATTAGTTTTTCGAGTGTGCTTGCTAGTTTTAATGAGATTTTCGAATGTGATTGCTAGTTTGAATTAGTTTTTCGAGTGTGTTTGCTAGTTTTAACTAGTGTTTTGAGTCTGCTTGGTAGTTTTAATTAGTTTTTCGAGTGTGCTTGCTAGTTTTAAAGAAGTTTTTCAAGTGTGCTTGCTAGTTTTAATGAGTTTCTCGAGTGTGTTTGCTAGTTTTAATTCGTTTTTTGAGTGTGCTTGCTAGTTTTAATTAGTTTTTCAAGTATGTTTGCTAGTTTAAATTAGTTTTTCGAGTGTGTTTGCTAGTTTTAATGAGTTTTTCGAGTGTGTTTGCTAGTTTTAATGAGTTTTTCAAGTGTGTTTGCTAGTTTTAATCAGTTTTTCGAGTGTGTTTGCTAGTCTTAATTCATTTTTCGAGTGTGTTTGCTAGTTTTAATGAATTTTTTGAGTGTGCTTGCTAGTTTTAATCAGTTTTTCAAGTGTGTTTGCTAGTCTTAATTAGTTTTTCAAGTGTGTTTGCTAGTTTTAATGAGTTTTTCAAGTGTGTTTGCTAGTTTTAATGAGTTTTTCGAGTGTTTGCTAGTTTTAATGAGTTTTTAGAGTGTGCTTGCTAGTTTTAATGAGTTTTTAGAGTGTGCTTGCTAGTTTTAACTAGTTTTTGAGTGTGTTTGCTAGTTTTAATGAGTTTTTAGAGTGTGCTTGCTAGTTTTAATTTGTTTGTCGAGTCTGTTTGCTAGTTTTAATTCATTTTTCGAGTGTGCTTGCTATTTTAAATGAGTTTTACATTTTTGGAACTGGGGCATATAAAGAGCGATAAAGTCCGTGTAGAGAAGAGGACAAGGTGGACGGATTGGTCAAATAAATACAGGACATTTTAAGACAGCCATTAAAAGTCTTGTATTAAGGACTATGGCTCGGAGCCCTTTTCCGCATCTCTACCACAACAAAATAAAGCCAAAAAACTACAAAAACACATCCTATGCAGCATGATAAAACAGTCTTAAAGCCTTAAAGAGATCCAGGAGCCAAGGGGTTCCCACCCCTTCAGTAGAAGGAAGAATTAGACGGTTTGAATAAAACCTGCAGACGGTTGACCCTCTATGGTGGATGATGGGATTAGAACTGCTTCCGTCCTCTGGACTCCAGAGGATCGAGAGCCTGAACTAAGACAAAGTGTCGAGGAGAACTTCCTGAACCTTTCTGCCCAAATCCTTCACCGATTTCCTTTTGAGCCGATTCTGTATCTCCAAAATAAAGTGGTGAGTGTGAAGAGAGTGTGAACGCTGGCTAGATGTTTCAGCAGTGTGTTTGTGTGTGTTTGTCATTCCTCCGCTGTGGTTACGAGGCTCTGAACCAAACCTCAAGTAAAAATCTGTGGCATTTTCACATAAATAAATGTCTTCTCTGCTATCATTGATTGACATTACACAGTAGTGACTCCATCTATATCCAGTTCCTGAAAGCTTTTCCATTCGCTGCCCGGCAGCTCTGTGCTCTGAAAATTCTTCTGACGTGCAGGAAATGATGCATACCAGCTTTCTGGCTGGTTGGCAGAAGCTAAAGAAGAACGTTTGGGTTGTAGCATTAGCACTAAGAATCAGGGAGGGACTGAAATATGAGCCACCAGAAACTCAATTTGAATTACCGGTATTTATATTTGAATTTGAGTTGCTTAACTTGAATAATTGCATTAAAAACCCTGAATTTGAATCACATAATTTGAATTTGTATTGTATAATTTGAATCTTTGCATTGAAAAACTGAATCTGAATTGTAATTTGAAATTGAATTCATTAGTTTGGAACTGAACATTCAGTTCTCACAATTCAAATTCAGTTTCTCAAAATTCAATTTAAATTTTCTGCACAATTAATCAAATTTTGATCGTGATCACAGTTTTGGCCGCCACGATTAAATTAACCTGATGGTCGGTGATATTTCCATTTTAAAATGCGTCTCTCCTGCAGATCTAATCAACACTTTCTACCCCAGTAGTCCTCCAACCACCAGGGGGCGGGGCCGTGTTTCTCCCCTGAAAACAGCCTGGTTGCTGATTGGATAGAACGCTAGGCAGGATGTGACGTAGTACTGGACGCCACAACAACACGCAACATTTGTAAAAGCCAGCCAAGCAGTGTTGACAACTTAGCAACTTTGTTGCTATATTTAGCGACTTTTCAGACCCCCTTAGAGACTATTTTTTTTTCAAAAAAGCGACTGGAGACAAATCCAGCTACTTTTTCTGGTGTTATTGGAGACTTTTGGAGACTCGTTCTTACTCTTCTTAACGAGCCGCGGGGCCAGTGGCTCTTCTTAACGAGCCACAGGGGCCGGAGGCTCTTCTTAACGAACCGCGGGGCCGGAGGCTCTTCTTAACGAGCCGTGGGGCCGGAGGCTCTTCTTAACGAGCCGCGGGGCCAGAGGCTCTTCTTAACGAGCCACCGGGGCCGGAGGCTCTTCTTAACGAGCCGCGGGGGCCGGCGGCTTGTTTTCTGTGCTCGATTGCTCTGCCTCAACTACCTTTTTCATAGTTTTTCCCTCCTTTCCTCCCCTCACGTTGTTCTGTGTTTCTTTCTATTCATCATCTCTTCCTGTCCTGTCCACCTCTGTCATATTGTTTGTGTGTTTTTATATGTTTTGGACGGGTTGATGGCTAATTTTGTTGTACTACCCTGTGCAATGAAGACATAACAAATACCTAACCGGAGCCGTCAGACTTTGCATGATATTTAGGGATTGTTAATGTTGCAGTCTCTGATACGTGAAGTCTGTCTGCTGGCAGCTTCCATCAGTCTGCGGCTGAAATTATCAGAACAAGAAAAACACTAATGATTTAGTGAACTATTCTGACATCTTGTTTCTGGTCACAGTGTCATTATGGAGCCATAAATGTGTGTTTCATAAACCCCCCAAAAAATGCCACAAAGTCACCTGGCATGAAGCCATTTCAGTGAGTTTGTGTGAAAGTGAAGTGAAGGATTTATGGAACAAGAGGCAAACGACAACATGTTCAGACTGGGAATATAACACAACTGGACTGGTTTTTGGCCACCGACTCTGCCAGTTTTGATGAGAATTAATGGTGGAGGAGAACCACAACTTTCTAGAAAACACGTCATCAAATCCAACTACCTACAAGAAGAGAGAGAGGCTGGTTTGATCCATGACAAATGCTATCATCAAGATGAAACGTGACACACAATGTTCGTTTTCCATCGGACGACGTTAGATCTCAGATATGTGGAGCCTCGGAGCTCCGAGCAGCCATGACGCTACTGACAGCCATCTTCTTAAACTTCTCCAACTCTGAAACCCAATCCCAGTGATCCGCCTTGGAAGCGGCTCCGCTGAGCAAACACTAATCTGGTAATCATCCTCAGACGTACGCCCATGACCCGTTCTCTGGTGGCGACCCAGAGATTAAGAAGTCAGGATTTACAGCACACGAGAGAGAGAGAGCTCTCTTCTTCTGCTGCCATGAGATATTAGTCTGTTTTACTAGTTTCTCTGTGTTTTTATTCTCTTTATCTCATTCCTTCCACATCCACCTTCAGGTTTGTGCAGCCAGAGATTTCCATCAGTGTGTCGCTCTAAATAAACTTCTGTCTCAGAGGACAAAAAGGGAAAAGACAATTCAATCATGACTTCTTTAAGCTCATTAAGCTGGAAGTGTAGAAATTTGTCTTTTTTGTCACTTTGTGTCTTTTTTTGTCATTTTGTGTTTTTTGGGCCATTTTGCAGCTTTTTTTGTCTTTTTGTGTCATTTTGTGTCTTTTTGGTTCATTTTTGTCATTTTGCGTCTTTTTTGTCATTTTGTCTTTTTGTGTCTTTTTGTGTCATTTTGTGTCTTTTTGTGTCATTTTGTGTCTTTTTGTGTCATTTTGTGTCTTTTTGTGGTCAATTTGTGTCTTTTATGTCATTTTGGTTAATTTTTGTCATTTTGTGTCTTTTTTGGCCATTTTGCATCTTTTTTTGTCATTTTGTGTCTTTTTGTGTCTTTTTTGTTATTTTGTGTCTTTTTGTGGTCAATTTGCGTCTTTTTTGTCATTTTGTCTTTTTGTGTCATTTTTGTTATTTTGTGTCTTTTTTTGGCCATTTTGCATCTTTTTTTGTTATTTTGTGTCTTTTTTTGGCCATTTTGCGCCCATGACCCGTTTTCTGGTGGCGACCCAGAGATTAAGAAGCCAGGATTTATAGCACATGAGAGAGAGAGAGAGCTCTTTTTCTGGTGCCATGAGATATTAGTCCGCCGCCTCTTTTTCCCTAATTTCAGTCAAACTTTCTCTGATTCCTTTCCTTCCCTCTGCTTCTCTTTAAGTCACTTTTTCTCCCTCCTTAACCCTCTCTCATGTAGCCGTCCCTCCCTTTAGTAACTGTCTGCTACACAGAGTTGTGGTTCAGAGGATCTATAGCAGCTCTGTTGACTTTGGCCCCGGCCAGACAGAAAGCCGAGCCTTTAATTTGACTGGTTTCAATATCTGACCCTTAATAAAACAAATATCTTTGTTTGGAGAGAAAGAAATCAGCCCCAATTACTGTGGAGCGAGCGCCGAGCGAGCGCTGCTGCATGTGTGTGCTGCGGGTCAAGAGAAGTCTTCAAATTGACCTGGCTTAGATAAATAAAAGGGAAGAATGTAACAAGGAGCTGGATCAGATATCTGCTGAACCACACGGCTCGCTGCAAAAATCTACACTTCTGTCTGCAGCAGAAACGTCTTTTACTGAGCCGCGACTCAAAAAGACTAAAAAAGGGCAAAATGTAAAAGGTTTCTGTGTTTTTCTTCTCTTCTTTATCTCATTCCTTCCAGATCGACCTTCATTTTGTATCCTTTTTTTTTTGCTTTTTTGTGCCTTTTTTTGTAATTTAGTGTCTTTTTTTGTAATTTTGTGTCTTTTTGTGGTCAATTTGTATCTTTTATGGCCATTTTGCGTCTTTTTTTGTAATTTTGTCTCTTTTTTTGTAATTTTCTGTCTTTTTGTGGTCAATTTGTATCTTTTTTGGCCATTTTGCGTCTTTTTTTGTCATTTTGCATCTTTTTTTGTCATTTTGTGGTCAATTTGTATCTTTTTTGGCCATTTTGCGTCTTTTTTTTTGGCTTTTTTGCGCCTTTTTTTTAATTTTGTCTTTTTTTGTCATTTTGTGTCTTTTTGTGGTCATTTTGTGTCTTTTTTTGTCATTTTGTGTCTTTTTGTGGTCAATTTGTATCTTTTTTGGCCATTTTGCGTCTTTTTTTGGTCATTTTGCATCTTTTTTTTGTTATTTTGTGGTCAATTTGTATCTTTTTTGGCCATTTTGCATCTTTTTTTGTCATTTTGCATCTTTTTTTGTCATTTTGTGGTCAATTTGTATCTTTTTTTGCCATTTTGCGTCTTTTCTTGCGCCTTTTTTGTCATTTTGTGTCTTTTTTTGTCATTTTGTGTCTTTTTGTGGTCAATTTGTGGTCAATTTGTATCTTTTTTGGCCATTTTGCGTCTTTTTTTGTCATTTTGGATCTTTTTTTGTCATTTTGTGTCTTTTTGTGGTCAATTTGTATCTTTTTTTGCCATTTTGCGTCTTTTTTTTGTGATTTTGTGTAGACGGACACGCTACGGTGGAGCGTATTCAAGTTTTCCACTCTGGAGGCTGGTTTCAGAGTTTTGCGTTTTTAAGCCCTTAAAACACCGTCACCATCTAAATGAAAGGCACTTCAGATAAAATATATTTAGTCATTTTCACAGAGCTGACCTGGATCAGATATCTGCTGAACCACACGGCTCTCTGTAAAAACCTTCAGTTCTGTCTGCAGCAGAAATGTCTTTTCCTGAAAGGGCAAAACGTAAAATGTTTCTGTTTTTCTTCTCTTCTTTATCTCATTCCTTCCAGATCGACCTTCATGTGTGTGCAGCCAATGTTATCCATCAGTGTCTCGCTTTAAATAAACTCCATCAATAAAAAGGTTTGGACCCTAAAATTAGATCCTGCTACTGTCGGCTGCCCTGGAACTGAAGACTGTGGGACATTTTTTTGGTTATATGTGGGTGAATATTTCAGAGATTGTGTTTCTTTTGGTGGGTTTATGTGCTGTTTGTCAGCTGAATGACTGCAGCAGTTTGTGTCCTGAAGGCAGGAAAGTTTCGGAGGTTTTTTTTTGTACACTGAGGCTCCGTTTCCATGGTGACGGTCTGAACAGAAGACCAAAAGTGGCGTCACATCTTCACTTTTTATTGCACGATTCGACGAGTGTTTCGGGGGGGAATCTTTTTGACCATTTAGCGTTTTTTTTTTTTTTTTTTGGGGGGGGGGGGTCTTTTTGTGTCTTTTTCTGCCATTTTGCGTCTTTTTTGCCTTTTTTTTTTGTTGCCATTTTTAGCCTTTTTTTTTTCATTTTGTCTTTCTTTTCATTTTGTGTCTTTTTTTTTCCATTTTGAGTCTTTTTTACTTTTTTTTGTCATTTTGTGTCTTTTTGTGGTAAATTTGTGTCTTTTTAGTCATTTTGTGTCTTTTTTGCCACTTTGAGTCTTTTTTTTGCCATTTTGTGTCTTTTTTTTTTGCCATTTTGTGTTTTTTTTACTTTTTTTTGGTAGTCAGGTGCAAATATGGTTTAACCCTAAAAAACTTCTACCAAAAGGTTTCTCAGTGGTGTACAGTCGTATCAGATGGACTGGAAAACAGACCAAAAGTTGACCAGTTTCTGACTCCAAGAAATGCCCCATTTTCAAAACCTCCAGCCATATAAAATCTATGAGATATATTATCTTCCAAGCCACTCAAAAGGTCAATCTTGGTGTCAAAATCTACATTTTCTGGGTCAAAGAATCATTTAAAACTACAGAGAAATCTAAATAATAAATTGGTGGTTAGCCAGTATAAAATGTATTCCTGTTTATGACAAAATTCCCCCCTTGGAAAAAAACTATAATGTGCTTTTAGATTGTGATTTAAGACTTATAACCAGCATACAATCCCAGATGAGGAGTGAAACCAGTCAAATATGACATCAATATTTTAAATAAAGACTATTCATGTTGCCAATGTGAACAGATATTAAGAAATATCAACTTTAATCTCTTCCTAACATCATTACAACTAAAAAGAAAAGAAAAGAAATGAAAGAAAAACAGAAAAGGAGAATTATAAATGAGTGTAAATCTGATGGATGGTGACAGATGAAGGAGTGAAACAGATAAATGAGAAGTTTGTTGGATGAATGAATGAATGAATGAATGAATGAATGAATGAATGAGTGAATGAATGAGTGTGTTACCTACATGGAGGCTGTCACTAGAGGTGGAAAGGTTAATGATAGCTGAGCCGGCTCCGTCTGCAAGCTACAACACACATTCACACACATAGAAACACACTGACATGTTAGCAGGTTAGAGTTAAAAACACACACAGGTAGAATTATTTCACATCATCTGGAAAGGAAACATGTTAGAAACACACATTAACCCTCTGAAACCCAACGACAATGTAGGTTTTCTTTAAAAGATTGACAAAATAACCTCATTTATTATAGAAAGAAACTGTAAAAACAGACATTATGTTTGAAGTTTAAACTTTTTTATGGTCCCTGAAATGGAGAAAGTTTCCGTTAGAAAAAGTAACGAAAACGAAAGTTAAATTTGTGATATTTCTGTCAAAATCACTTTATTCTACGTCAAATTGAAATGTTTGCAAAAGTAAATAGTTTGTAATAACCAGATCCTGTTAAAAACATTAAGAGAGGCTGTTTACACAGAGCTGAGAGGAGAGGACAGGAGAGGCTGTTTACTAATATTTAGCTTAGAAAGCTACTTAGCCAAATAGTTAGCTATGTAATAATACAAAACCTTCTTTTCTTCATAAAGTATGAGAGGCAAAATGGAAATAATGATCTGTTGTTATGAAAAACAAGACATTTAAATAATAGAATATAGAGCACAGAAACACACAGCAGCATTAAATAACATGAAGGGAGTGAATGAATGAGGGTCGTTGTTGACACATCAAAGAGTTAAACACACTGTATTCTTTAACCCTTTGTAGTGTCCGGCTGTCTTTTTTGTAATATTCTCATGGTTTCATGTTTTTCACCAGAACCTCACCTATATCACCTGATAATTATTTTTTTCACTTGACTAACATTTTGAACTCAAATTAAACAAAAAAAACTAAAATCTGAAAAAAAAAAAATGTTTTTTTTTTACTTTCAAAACTACGTATTAGGGCCAAGTATCAAAAAAATGCCATTCCTCATAGATCTGCAACTTTTTATTCTTTTAAATTGCCACTTTTTTCTCGCAAATTTGCCACTTTTAGTTTCATAAATCGGACACTTTTTTCTCGTAGATTTGCCACTTTAATCTCATGAATCTGCTACTTTTTTCTCGCAAATTTGCAACTTTTAATCTCATAAATCTGACACAATATTACCCCCCTCCCCCGGATCCATATATATATATATATATATTCATACTTGGCCCTAAAACGGCGTTGTACAAAACCCAATCATGCTCAGTAAAGAACTTTTAAATGTTGCAAATCTGATCACACGTTGCACATGTGGGGTCATTTTACCTCTTATATCATAAGGAGTAAAATGAGGATAACATGTAGTTCTTTATCTTTAAGTCAAATACAGAGAGTGTCAAGTCGATACTTTGAAGCTTTGTTTTTATGTCAGGACATGGTGAAGCAGTTTCATGGACTCCAGAGGGTTAAACACAACATAATGAGACATCACACACTAACATCAGTGGACGTATTAGTGACTCAAACACACAGAAACATGTTTGTTCCCTTAAAACAGCCACGATTAATCAAAAAAGCTGGAAAAAGTGACTTGACGTAAAGCTCCGTGAGGTCCGGCTGCACGTCCGTGACGACAGCAGCGACGGGTTAATGTGATCGAGCAGATTAGAAAGACAAAGTGTTTATATGAGGTCACGGAGCAGCTGAGAGCATGGAGGAGACCAAGAAGAAGAAGAAGAAGAAGAAGAAGAAGAAGATGACAGGAGGGCGAGGCCACCAGGCTCCACATGTGTGGGCTCAAAATATAGAAAAGACGAGCTGGAAAAACATCTTCTTAAGATTTACTGCAGAATCTGACCTCAGCCCTCCGCTATGGACTCACATAGGGGGATTAAAATGTATGTTTTCTGAAAGTCATTGCCAAAAATACACCGTTTATCTTAGAAAGAAGCTGTAAAAACAGGCATTATCGTCGGATTTTGAACTTTCCAACAGTCCTTGAACGTATCACAGGTTACAAAGGTTTACATTAGAAAAAGTGACCAAAATGAAGCTTAAACGTTGATTATTAGTGTCAGAATCTCTTTATTCTACGTTTACACAGAGCTGAGAGGAGAGGACAGGAGAGGCTGTTTACACAGAGCAGAGAGGAGAGGACAGGAGAGGCTGTTTACACAGAGCTGAGAGGAGAGGACAGGAGAGGCTGTTTACACAGAGCTGAGAGGAGAGGACAGGAGAGATAGAACATAAGAATAAATGTTTCTTATTTGGTTGAAATCTGTAAATGATTTGAACCAATAATTACTGTTTAGTTTCCACGCAGAGTTCTCCTGATTATTGAACGGAGGAGTTAATGACTGGGTGTGTTCAGGGATCACACACACACATGCACACACTAACACACACACACATACTTAAGACACACACACACACACATACATACACACACACACACACACACCAAGACACACATGCACACTCGCACTCAGACACACACACACACACTCACAAACAAACACACACAGATGCACACACTAAGACACAAATACACACACATATTCTCTATCACACACAAACACACACACACAAACACACACACACACACACACACACACACTCACGGACAAACTAAGACACACACTTAAGACACAAACACACACACTCACTCAGACACACAAACACAAACACACACACACACACAAACACACACTCACTCAGACACACAAACACAAACACACACACTCACTCAGACACACACACACAAACACACACACACTTAAGACACAAACACACACACACACATTCTCTATCACACTCACACACACACACATGTATTGATGATCATCTTTAGCTCTTATTGATCATTAGTGGAGCTCCATGTCACAACAAGACAACAAGACAACAAGACAACAAGACAACTGCATCAGAGCAGGGATGGAAACATGTGTGTGTGTGTGTGTGTGTGTGTGTGTGTGTGTGTGTGTGTGTGTGTGTGTGTGTGTGTGGTGACTATGAGCTCACAGCAGTCTATCAGAGACAGAACCACCATGAGAGACGATTTGACCTCATCGATTCATCCATGTGACATTTTTTGGGTTTAAAATGCTGCAGTAGGACGTGTGTGTGTGTGTGTGTGTGTGTGTGTGTGTGTGTGTGTGTGTGTGTGTGTGTGTGTGTGTGTGTGTGTGTCGTGGCGCCTGTGGGTTGACGGGATAACAAAGACGGACACACAAATAAATTAAAGAGCGGAGGGGATTTAGAGATGAACCACAACAATGAAGGAGGAGAAGAAGAAAAGAAAAGGAGGAGAAGAAGAAAAGGAGGAGAAGAAAAGAAAAGGAGGAGAAGATGCCCTTTAATGAGGAACCACATTAAAACGACTGTCAGCGTGATAGATAGAGCAGGAAGGAAAGGAATGAGAGAGAGAGAGAGAATTAAAGAGGAGAAATATAAAAGAAATGCCGTTTGTGGAGAGACACGACAGGAAGGAGAGAAAGAGGAGAAAATGGAGTGATGACGGGAAGAAATAAGGTAAAGAAGGGATAAGTAAAGAGAAAAAGATGGAGAGAGAGAGAAGTGATAACAAGTTAAGGAGAGGAGAGGAGACAAGGAGACAAAGGAGGAGAGGAGAGGAAACAAGGAGACAGAGGAGGAGAGGAAACAAGGAGACAGAGGAGGAGAGGAGATAAGACAAAGAGACAGAGGAGGAGAGGAGAGGAAACAAGGAGAGAAAGGAGGAGAGGAGATAAGACAAGGAGACAGAGGAGGAGAGGAGAGGAAACAAGGAGACAGAGGAGGAGAGGAGAGGAAACAAGGAGACAGAGGAGGAGAGGAGATAAGACAAGGAGACAGAGGAGGAGAGGAAACAAGGAGACAGAGGAGGAGAGGAGATAAGACAAGGAGACAGAGGAAGAGAGGAGAGGAAACAAGGAGAGAAAGGAGGAGAGGAAACAAGGAGACAGAGGAGGAGAGGAGACAAGACAAGGAGAGAAAGGAGGAGAGGAAACAAGGAGACAAAGGAGGAGAGGAAGGAAGGAAAGAAGGAAGGAAGGAAGGAAAGGAATGGGGGAAGAGGATGGAAGAAGAGGGAGGAAGGAAGGAAGGAAGGAAGGAAGGAAAGGAAGGGAGGAGACGATGGAGGTCCTGTGGGTGTAGAAGACGGCTAACAAGAAAAAAAACACACACACACACACAGAGGAACATGATGGAGGTCAGATTTTCTCCTTCAGTGATCACCAGGAGGAAGATTTCACTGAAGAGGAGAGAGGAGAGGAGAGGAGGAGAGATGGGTGAGAGGAGAAAAAAGGGAGGAAAAGAAGGTGAAGAAGAGGAGAAGTAGAGGAGAGAGGAAGGTGTCGAGGTAGTAGGAGAGGAACGAAGGACAGAAGGAGAAGAGAAAGTAGAAGAAGAGGGTGAGGAGGAGAGGAAAAAAGGATATTAGGAAAGGAAACAAGGAGACAGAGGAGATGAGGAGGAGAAGAAACAAGGAGATAAGGAGAGGAGGCATAGGAGGATAGGAAACAATGACATGATGAGAGGAGACAAGGAGATGGGAGATGAGGGTGTGAGGGGGGAAGGAAAGGAGACGAGGAGGAGGACAGATGTTTAAAAAGGGCAAATAAAGTGGTGAAGAAAAGGCAGAATGACAGCAGAGAGGAAAGAATGAGGAGGAGGAGGAGGAGGAGGAGGAGGAGCAGCAGGAGTCCAGAACAGGAGTCTGGACTGACGGAGGCTGACAGGAATCAGGAGCTCTGAATTCTTTCCCAAACATCTGGAGCCGTCCTGAACGTTCCTGAATGTGTTTAAAGGATCCAGAGGTTCTAGATGTTGGAGATCATTAACTTCATCTGGTGTTAAACACACAGAGGAACGTTACAACATACAAACACTACAATATAAACTAGAACATGTCCTCTGGGTCAATAGTGAAAGGGCCACGGGGGCTACTGCCGGTGTGTGGACACACCAATCAAAGCAATCAACAGAATTAACTGACACCTGTTCCGGCTCAGTGACAGCAGCCAGAGGTGGACAGACTGGAATTTCTGGCCTCGAACAGAAAGCATTTTTGGCAAAACCATAATACCTATCATTGATCTGACTTCACTTTGAGCGTCCTGAGTTCTTCCTGAACGTCTACATATGGTTTTTTTTTTAAAGAAAAATGAAAAAATAGCTTTGTTAGAGCGATCTAAAAAAAACTGTTACATCTCCCTTTTTCCGAAATCTCCCTGCGTTTTTAATATGGGAGCCAATGAGGCTGTTGGTGGTGTTGGTGGATCATCTGTGCGTCCTACGCCCAAACTATAACTCTGACAGCTTTACCAGAGGATTGTGAGGGAGAAGACTAATTTTCCTACGTTTCTATGTATAAATTATTTCTGTAGAGTGGAATTTGCGGCCTGGAGCGCAGTTTTCAAATTTATTTTTTGACAGTTTTTTCTCTCCCTCTACACTCTGGCGATGATGTCACACACTGTGACACGAACATTCCGTGCAATACACACCCATTATAATCTCAGAATTTCTCAAAAAATGATCATGGTCATTGAACAGGGATTGATAAAAAACTATATGACCTATCGAAACGTGGATTAATACACCGATACACAAGACTTGTGTCTACTGTTTAAAGTTTAAATGGAGTCTCTAGGTGAAATTATGCCGGAGAAGTAGACGTTACATGTCCCCTGGTGTGTGTCCTGGTTAAACAGTGTGTGTGTGTGTTTGACTGTGTGATAAAGTGTCACTATGGTGGATGTGAAACCAGAGAAATATTAAACGGGGATTAGGTCGACTGGAAAATAGTTTCCATGTTAGTTCTTAAAGAAAAGAGAAATAAGAAAGAAAGAAAAGAAAGAAGAAACACTTTAAGTGTCATGAAGTTGGAGAAGAGAGATGGAGGAGGGGGGGGGGTTAATGATTAGTGACGAGTGTGGGTCTCGTGGTCGCCACGGTAACCACCGACCACAGAGACGGTTGCCATGTCATCATGTCAGAACGTGTTTATTTATGCTGCTGGTACCCACTGAACACACACATACACACACACTGAGACACACACACACACACACACACACACACACACACACACACACACTAACACACACACACACACACACACACACTGAATACACACACACACACAGTCAGACACACACACACACTGAGACACACACACACACTCAGACACACACACACAGTCAGACACACACACTAACATACTCACACACACACACACACACACACATACTCAGACACACACACACACACACACACAGACACACCCAGACACACACACACACACCCATATATACTCAGACACACACACTAACATACTCACACACACACACACACACACACACTCAGACACACACACACACACACACACACACACACCCATATATACTCAGACACACACACATTAACATACTCATACACACACACCCACACACACTCAGACACACATACTCAGACACACACACAGACACACACACACACACACACACACTAACATACTCACACACACACACACACACAAAGACAGATGTTCCCAGTGGAAAAACGCGTGTTGCATTTTTGCCCTTTTACACACTTTCACACATTTACGCACTCTTACAAAGATGCACATACACAGATAAATAACATCCACAGAAATGTCATCACACACACACACACACACACACACACACACACACATTCCTGAGACAGGCATTAGGAAAATGAGGCATTTCTGCGTATTAAAGCTCTTCCAGCAGCTCGGCTGTAATGAAGAGCAACTGGAGAACAGAAGTTCACTCAAAGGTTTTGTCACAAAACGAAGTCGAGCAGCTGAAACTTTCTGTGGATTTAACGGTTAAATGTGATCAATAGAAGTTATTCCTGTGACAGCACCTATTGATTACTGATCAGAAGTGTTTATACTTTGGTAAGACATGAGGAGAGCTCAGTGAGAGGCCTGTAGCTGTGTTTTAGTAATTATTCACAATGAAATGAAGATATTTGTAATGTGCTTAGATTAGATTTATTCCCTGGACTTTGTCTTTCAGGCAGGGCATACCTTTTTGGTACTAATTCTTGTATTTTAGTTTCAGAAATCTACATTCAGTGATTAGATTGTTGTGTAGTAGGAAACAACAGCACAGGAAACAACATTTACCTTTGCTAGGATTCAAAGAATTGTTTATAATAATAATGTTAGTTTACCTGGTCGGGCACCAGCGGCTCCTCGTCATCGATGTCAATAAAAACTTCTCCAGAAATCAGGTGAGGCGTCTCACCTGCACAAACAAACACAACAGAAAAAACATTTTAATATTTATTAACCTGGTGGACACCAGCGGTGAGGGAGGCCGTCAAGCTGAAGAAGGAGGCCTTCCAGTCTTGGCTGGCCGAGGGGTCTCTGGAATCAGTAGACAGGTACCGTTTGGCCAGAAGGGCTGCAGCTGCGGCAGTCGCTGAAGCAAAAACTCGGGTATGGGAGGAATTCGGGGAGGCCATGGAGGAGGACTTTCGGTCGGCCTCAAAGAGGTTCTGGAAAACTGTCGGGCGTCTCGGGAAGGGAAAGCAGGGCTCGGCCCAAGCTGTGTTCAGCGGGGAGGAGACCTGCTGACCCGACCTGTGGATGTCGTTGGACGGTGGAAAGAACACTTTGAGGAACTCCTTAATCCAGCCAAAACGTCCTCCGTAGAGGAGGCAGAGTCTGAAGACTCAGGGGAAGACTCACCAGTAACCCTGGCAGAAGTCGCCGAGGTAGTTAAAAAGCTGCCCGGCGGCAAGGCGCCAGGGTTGGATGAGATTCGCCCTGAGATGCTGAAGGCTCTGGACACTGTTGGGCTGTCATGGTTGACACGCCTCTTCAGTGTCGCGTGGAGGTCTGGGACAGTGCCAGTGGAGTGGCAGACTGGGGTGGTGGTTCCCATTTTCAAAAAGGGACCGGAGGGTGTGTTCCAATTACCGCGGAATCACACTTCTCAGCCTCCCGGGAAAGTCTACTCCAGGGTGCTGGAAAGGAGGCTCCGGCCGATTGTCGAACCGCAGATTCAGGAGGAACAATGCGGCTTTCATCCTGGCCGTGGAACAACGGACCAGCTCTTTACCCTTGCGAGACTTCTGGAGGGGGCATGGGAGTTTGCCCATCCAGTCTACATGTGTTTTGTGGACTTGGAGAAGGCCTACGACCGTGTCCCTCGGGGAGTCTTGTGGGGGGTACTGCGGGAATATGGGGCACCAGGCTCGTTGCGACCAGCTATCCGGTCCCTATATAACCAAAGTGAGAGCTGTGACCGCATACTCGGCACAACGTCAAACACGTTCCCGGTGGGTGTTGGCCTCCGCCAGGGTTGGCCCTTGTCCCCGATTCTGTTTGTGGTTTTCATGGACAGGATCTCAAGGCGCAGCCGGGGGGAGGAAGGGATTCGGTTTGGTGACCTAAGAATTGCATCTCTGCTTTTTGCAGATGATGTGGTTCTTTTGGCTTCATCAAGCCGGGACCTCCAGCACTCGTTGGGGCGGTTTGCAGCCGAGTGTGAAGCGGTTGGGATGAGAGTTAGCACCTCCAAGTCTGAGGCCATGGTTCTCTGCCAGAAAACGGTGGATTGCCCCCTCTGGGTGGAGAGAGGTACTGCCTCAAGCGAAGGAGTTCAAGTATCTCGGGGTCTTGTTCACGAGTGAGGGTAGAACGGAGCGTGAGATGGACAGGCGGTTTGGTGCAGCGTCAGCAGTGATGCGGGCGTTGTACCGGACCGTCGTGGTGAAGAAGGAGCTGAGCCGGAAGGCAAAGCTCTCGATTTACCACTCCATCTACGTTCCAACCCTCACCTATGGTCACGAACTTTGGGTAGTGACTGAAAGAATGAGATCGCGGGTACAAGCGGCTGAAATGAGCTTCCTCCGTAGGGTGGCTGGGCTCAGCCTTAGAGATAGGGGGAGGAGCTCAGACATCCGGAGGGAGCTCGGAGTAGAGTCGCTGCTCCTTCTCCTCTAAAGGAGCCAGCTGAGGTGGTTTGGGCATCTGGTAAGGATGCCTCCCGGGCGCCTCCCGTTAGAGGAGTTCTGGGCACGTCCAACTGGTAGGAGGCCCCGGGGAAGACCCAGAACACGGTGGAGGGATTATATCTCTCTCCTGGCCTGGGAACGCCTCGGGGTCCCCCAGGAGGAGCTGGACGTTGTGGCTGGGGAGAGGGACGCCTGGAAGGCCCTGCTTAGCCTGCTGCCCCCGCGACCCGGCCCCGGACAAGCGGAAGAAAATGGATGGATGGATATTTATTATCAGTTTATCTATTTACTAGACATATTATATACATTATATATTAGGGATGGGAATAATCAATCAAAGATCAATTAATGGTTGGTGATAATTTGGTCGATCTGTGTATTTTTTTATTTTGATTTTTATCTCTGACTGTGTATCAGTATCACTGAACTGAAAACTTGAGTCACTTTGTGTATTTTTTAGTAATTTGTATCATTATTTGGTCATTTTGTGTATTTTTTGGGTCATTTTGTGTATTTTTTTGGTAATTTGAGTAATTTTTTGGTCATTTGGGGTCTTTTTTGGTCATTTTGTGTATTTTAAGTAATTTGTGTAATTTTTTTTATCATTTTTTAGTCATTTTGTGTGTTTTTTTGAGTCATTTTGTTTATTTTTTGTGGGTAATTTGTGTCATTTTTTGAGTCATTTTGTTTATTTTTTAGTGATTTGTATCATTTTTAAAATAATTTTTTAGTCATTTTGTGTTGTTTTTTTTGTAATTTGTGTCTATGTTGGTCATTTTGTGTCTTTTTTTTGGTAATTTGTATAATTTTTTGGACAATTTGTCTTTTTTTGGTCATTTTGTGTCTGTTTTAGTGATTTGTATCATTTTTTAAATCATTTTTTAGTCATTTTGTGTTGTTTTTTTGTAATTTGTGTCTATTTTGGTAATTTTGTGTCTTTTTTTGGTAATTTGTATAATTTTTTAGACAATTTGTGTCTTTTTTTGGTCATTTTGTGTGTTATTTTGGTAATTTCTGTCCCTACTGTCCATCTATTGGTCCTTACGTCTCCACTGCTCCTCCTCCTGCTCCTCCTGGGCCGTTCGCTCCTCCTCCGGGCTGCTCCGGTACTCCTCCAGCGCCTGGATGGAGCACTGGCCGACCACCGGCTTCCTGCCGAACTGGCGGTTGTCGATGACTTTGATGACGATGGGCGGCATGTAGAGCTCCTCCAGGGGAAGTCTCTGAAAACAGAGAAAACAGATAAAAAGAGAGAAAAGAACAGAAACAAGAAACAAGAGGCCCGGGACCTTCGGCTGCTCTGATTGGTCACGCCACCTGCCCGCCTGATGCTGATTGGCTCTGGCTGCTGACTGTCTGAAGCTGATTGGTCACGCCTCGCTGACCCTCCAATCAGGGCGTCGCTACACCTCCGCTGACCCCGCCCACGCATAGGAGTTAATGAGGAGCAGGTTTCAAACGTTCGACCAGGAGAAAAGTTTAAAGTGACGCCAGGAAATAAACTCTGGCTGACTCCATGGTTTTATTCCACACTGGTTTTTTCTCACTGTGAGACACTCAGATGTCCCAAAACACGACAGGTTGAATTATTATTACCGTCCTGGGAGCAGAAATATGGAGGACTGAAGCTGCCAATATAATAAATGATATAATAAATAAATAAATAAATAAATAAATTGGATTGTGTATCAGTATCACTGAACTGAAACTTTGACTTGGAGTCATTTTGTGGGTTTGGTAATTTGTGTCATATTTTGGTCATGTGTCTTTTTTGAGTAATTTTGTGTCATTTTGTTGGTAATTTGTGTCATTATTATTATTATTATAATTATAGAGCTGTTTCTGGACATTTTATCTATTTATTATTTAATTTATTTATTCATTTATTTATTATTTAATGTATTTATTCATTTATTTATTATTTTATTTAGTTAATTAGTTATTTATTTAGTTATTTATTTATGTATTTATTAATGTATTAGTTTCTTAGTTTATTTATTATTATTATAATTTTTTTTTTAGTTAATTAATTAGTTAGTTAGTTAATCATAGAGCTGTTTATGGACATTTTATCTATCTATCTATTTGTTTGTTTGTTTGTATATTCATTTATTTATTAATGTATTAATTTATTATTAAATGTATTTATTATTTTATTTAGTTAATTATATAACTGTTTCTGGACATTTTATCTATTTATTATTTTATTTACTCATTATTTTATTTATTTATTTAGTTAGTTAGTTAGTTAATTATAGAGCTGTTTCTGGACGTTATATCTATTTATTATTTACTTTCTTTATTCATTATTTTATTTAGTTAGTTATTTAGTTAGTTAGTTAGTTATTCAGTTAGTTAATTACAGAGCTGTTTCTGGACATTTTATCTATTTATTGTTTAATTTATTTATTCATTTATTTATTATTTTATTTATTTATTCATTTATTTATTATTTTATTTAGTTATTTAGTTAATTAGTTATGTATTTAGTTATTTATTTATGTATTTATGTATTTATTAATGTATTAGTTTATTTATTTATTCTTTTATTTCGTTTTTTAGTTAATTAATTAGTTAGTTAGTTAATCATAGAGCTGTTTCTGGACATTTTATCTATTTATTATTTAATTTATTTAGTCATTTATTTATCATTTTAATTATTAATGTATTTATTTATTATTTTAGTTAGTTAGTTAGTTAATTATAGAGCTGTTTCTGGACATTATATCTATTTATTTATTCATTCATTATTTTATTTATTTATTTATTTATTTATTTATTTAGTTAGTTAGTTAGTTAGTTAGTTAGTTAGTTAGTTATATAATTGTTTCTGGACATTTTATCAATTTATTATTTTATTCATTTATTTATTTATTTAGTTAGTTAGTTAGTTAGTTTGTTTGTTATAGAGCTGTTTCTGGACATTTTATCTATTTATTTATTCATTCATTATTTTATTTATTTATTTATTTAGTTAGTTAGTTAGTTAGTTATATAACTGTTTCTGGACATTTTATCTATTTATTATTTAATTTATTTATTCATTTATTTATTATTTTATTT
Source organism: Centropristis striata (assembly GCF_030273125.1). Classification (NCBI taxonomy): domain Eukaryota; kingdom Metazoa; phylum Chordata; class Actinopteri; order Perciformes; family Serranidae; genus Centropristis; species Centropristis striata. The sequence continues at coordinate 1,750,899 of NC_081533.1, read as the reverse complement.
AGTTATTTAGTTAATTAGTTAGTTAGTTATTTAGTTAGTGAGTTAGTAAATCATAGAGCTGTTTCTGGACATTTTATCTCTGTATTATAAAGGCAGCTTTCGTCTTCCATATGGACCATTAAAACCAGTGAGAGCCTCTTTTAGAGGGAGTGTGTGAGCTGTAGTGTGTGTTGGTGCAGCCTTCTGGCTCAGGGAGAGAATGAATAAAGAGAGCGTTTCTAACTGTAATGTGTTTGTTAGTGAGTTATTAAAAGGCTTCAGTGAGTCTGATGAAGCTGAAGTCACAATAAACTGAGTGGGTCAACACGAGGCGGATCCACGCTACACAGAGTTTTTCTTTAGGGAAAGTCTGCTGGTGACATTTTCTCTTCCCCGTGGCACCAAAACACTTACGCACTCAACCTAAGACCTTAATATTGTTAACATTAATGCTTGGAGCTGCTTTTAAGGGAAAAATATGTGCATATTTCCAGTCTGGTGGTCAACACACAAGCTTAATCCTGTTAACATGAAGAACCAGCAGCCAGAGCAGCGACGTGGATAAAGGATGTGAATATTTCCGTCCTCCAGTTAAAGCTGTCATAATAAAACACAGAGGTGATCGGCTTCAGACCTTAATATTGTTAGCATTAAACTCCCGGAAAAACATGCGTAATATTTCCATAATTCAGTTTTTAGGGTTTTTGTAAGAAAACTGTGAGTCAGATCGATGTAAAGTCAGTGGAAATGTTTTCATGTGGAGAGTTTTACATTCAGAGGGTCAATAACGTCCGTATGGATCTGATTTACACTGTGTTGGTCAAGATAAATGACTCAATCAAAGACTACAAACATGGAGGTCAACCATCAGAAGCTTTTAGCAGCAGAAAGTCTTTCTGAAAGGATCAATGACTAAATGACTCAAAATGACCAGAAATAGATGTAAAAATTACTAAAAAATACAAAAAATGACCAAAAAAATTATTTAAAAAAAGACAAAAAAAGACAAAATGACAAAAAAAGACACAAAATTACGAACTACAAAATTTCTTCTGGGTAAATAGTGAAAGGGCCACTACTGCCGGTGTACGTATACTATGATGAGATTCTTCAGAGATTTATAACAATTAATACTAGTAATGTTATGATACTATATAATATACAAGGAGCACACCTACAACAAGCATTCCTTTACAAGTATTTATTTATACAGCAACCTATGACCTTTAACCTCAACATGTGTGTGTGTGTGTGTGTGTGTGTGTGTGTGTGTGTGTGTGTATCTGTAACTGTAATCACATCAAAGGAACAAAGGCTTTGTGGTTGACCAATCAGAGCAAAGATCAACAGAATTAACTGCCGCTGTAGAATGTTCCGGCTCAGTGACAGCAGCCAGAGGTGGACAGACTGGAATTTCTGGCCTCCAACAGAAAGCATTTTTGGCAAAACCATAATACCTATCATTGATCCGACTTCACTTTGAGCGTCCTGAGTTCTTCCTGAACGTCTACATATGGTTTTTTTTTTTAGAAAAATGAAGAAATAGCTTTATTAGAGCGATCTGAAAAAACTGTTACATCTCCCTTTTTCAGAAATCTTCCTGCGTTTTTAATATGGGAGCCAATGAGGCTGTTGGTGGTGTTGGTGGATCATCTGTGCGTCCTACGTCCAAACTATAACTCTGACAGCTTTACCAGAGGATTGTGAGGGAGAAGACTAATTTTCCTACGTTTCTATGTATAAATTATTTCTGTAGAGTGGAATTTGCGGCCTGGAGCGCAGTTTTCAAATGTATTTTTTGACAATTTCTTCTCTCCCTCTACACTCTGGCGATGATGTCACACACTGTGGCACGAACATTCCGTGCAATACACACCCATTATAATCTCAGAATTTCTCCAAAAATGATCATGGTCATTGAACAGGGATTGATAAAAAACTATATGACCTATCGAAACGTGGATTAATACACCGATACACAAGACTTGTGTCTACTGTTTAAAGTTTAAATGGAGTCTCTAGGTGAAATTATGCCGGAGGAGTAGACATTTAAAAATCTCCAATGATTGTTCTTTTTAGCTAATTTTTTTCCAGCCGTCCCATTCATTTCAATGCAAAATTTTGGGCAGTTTTTCGCGACTAATATGGTATCATAACATTACTAGTATTAATTGTTATAAATCTCTGAAGAATCTAATCATAGTGTACACACACCGGCAGTAGCCCCCGTGGCCCTTTCAGAATTTCCCCAGAGGAAATTTTCTAGTTAATATTATTATCAGTGATGAAGATAAACGAGAAAGAACAGAACTCTGATTAACCAGGAAACCTCCAACTGATTACAGCTGGCTGTGTGTGTCTCTGTGTGTGTGTGTGTGTGTGTGTGTGTGTGTGTGTGTGTGTGTGTCCTCACCACGTCCAGGATCAGTGTGTTAACATCAAAGTTGGGTTTCTTCTTCATGCTGCGTATGACGACGCTCTGCACCGTGACTCCTCCACACTCCAGCAGCAGGCTGGGGGAGGAGACGCTGGCCAGCTGGAAGCTCTTCAGGTTACGGACGCCCCACGCCAACACCTGCCACACACACACACACACACACACACACACACACACAGGGGAATCATCAGTCCACGCCCATATATGTCTCACAAGTTGCTGCAGAAATTTTGAATGAACGTAATTTTGTCTTTTTTGGTAATTTTGTGTCTTTTTTAGTCATTTTGTGTCTTTTTTTAATAATTTAGTGTCTTTTTTGGTAATTTTGTGTGTATTTTTAAATAATTTTGTGTCTTTTTTTAGTAATTTTGTTTCTTTTTTTCTATAATTTTGTCTCTTTTTTGATCATTCTGTGTCTTTTTCAGTCATTTTCTGTCTTTTTTGGGGTCATTTTATGTCTTTTTTAATAATTTTGAATCTTTTTTGGGTCATTTTGTCTTTTTTTAGTAATATTGCTTCTTTTTCAAAATAATTTTGTGTCTTTTTTTATTAATTTTGTGCCTTTTTTAATAATTTTGTGTCTTTTTATAATTTTGTGTTTTTGTTATAAATTTGTGTCTTTTTTAAATATTTTTTTGTCTTTTTTAGTTATTTGTGTATTTTTTGGTATTTTTTGTCTTATTTTAAATATTTTTGTGTATTTTTTAATAATTCTTTGTCTTTTTTAATTAATAATGTTGTGTCTTTTTTAATAATTTTGAGTCTTTTTTGGGTCATTTTGTCCTTTTTTAGTAATATTATTTCTTTTTTTCAATAATTTTGTGTCTTTTTATTAATTTCATGCCTTTTTTAATAATTTTGTGTCTTTTTTGGTATTTTTTGTCTTATTTTAAATATTTTTGTGTATTTTTTAATAATTCTGTGTCTTTTTTAATTAATAATATTGTGTCTTTTTTTAAAGTAATTTTGTGTCTTTTTTAGTCATTTTGTGTCTTTTCTTGTCTTTTTAGGTCATTTTGTGTGTTTTTGTTGTGTCTTTTTTAGTTATTTGGTTTTTTGTTGTCATTTAGTGAATGTAAATGTGAGGGTACCTCGATGGCGGTTCTCTGTAGAACAGGTTTGATGCCCTGAGGAACCACGAAGACGTTGGTTTCTCTCTGAGGAGGAGGATGAGGAAGATCTGACTCCTCCGGCTGCAACAGGAACCAGGACAGAGTCAGAAACTAACTGCTGCTGGAGTTATGGATCAGTAACGTACGACAGAAACGAGCATATTTCAACATTTCTCTGACTGTGAGTGGAGATTTGTACCCATTGCTGCAGCAGGTTTTCAGACAGGAGTCCTGGAAACATCAACTGAGGAAAAGAGATGAAAAATCAGACTTCAGATTTAATATTCTGCACAGATTTCATTACAAATAGAGGATTTTTATATTAATAATCATTCTTTATGGTAGACTTAACTGCTAATAAAAATAAATAAAAAATTAAGACAGAAAATGCCTTGATTATGGACAAATATTTTTCCATAAATATATATATATATATATATATATATATATATATATATATATATATATATAAATAATTGTGTGGAGAAACACAGCAACAAATAGAGAAACAATTAATGTTAACAAAAAGAATAAATATGTGTTTTTATTGTTTTTACCTCGTCGAGGACGTGGCTGGAGGTGAAGACGTCTCCCTGAGACACAAACACACATTTTTATGTTTTAAAGTTTATTAAAGAGGAAAATTATGAGAGATTAAATCCAAGAAATATAAATATTATAATAATAATTATAAACTGACCTCTTGACCTGGAAGATGATGCACTGCTGGCTGTAAATGGAAAATTTAACTATTGTTATAAAATATTTAAAAATATAAATTACAGTAAATGATTATTGTGGAAAAAAAATATAATAAGAATAACAATACAAATTATTGTTTTAAAATTACTCAAAATATAAATAACAGTAAACAATTAGGAATACAGCAAAAACGGCTGTTGTAAAATGATTGTAAAACATAAAGTTCTTAACTCCAAAAACCTTTTAACACAACATGCATTTTGATATGAAGATCAGCAGAAGATAAAGTCACAAATTTACGAAAAAAAGTGACAAATTTAAAGAAAAAAGTTATCAAATTTAAGAGAAAAAAGTGACAAATTTTAAGAAAAGAAAATCAAATTTAAAAAAAAAATTCACAAATTTACGAGAAAAAGTGACAATTTTCAAGAAAAAAATTGTTAAACTTAAGAGAAAAAAAGTGACAAATTTACAAGAAAAATGTCACAAATGTACGAGAAAAAAGTGACAAATTTAAAGAAAAAAATTGTCAAATTTAAAGAAAATTTAATAATAATTTAAGATAATTTAATTACAAGAAAAAGTGACAAATTTCAAGAAAAAAATTATTAAACACAAGAGAAAAAAAGTGACAAATTTACAAGAAAAATGTCACAAATTTACAAGAAAAAAGTGACTAATTCACGAGAAAGTCACAAATTTCAAGAAAAAAATTGTTAAATTTACGAGAAAAAAGTGAAAAATTTAAAGAGAAAAATTGTCAAATTTAAAGAAAAAAATTGTCAAATTTAAAGAAAAAAATTGTCAAATTTAAGAGAAAAAAGCGAAAAATTTAAAGAAAAGAAAATCTAATTTAAAGAAAAAAAAATCAAATTTACAAGAAAAAGTGACAAATTTATGGGGAAAAAGTGACATATTTACAAGAAACATTTGGCAAAAAGGAAACATTTATTGTGACTTTTTTGAATCTGGCACCCAACAAATACCCCATTACAAAACAACTAAAACTAAACTAACACTAATTTAAAAGAAATTCACAAAGTTACGAGAAAAAGTGACAAATTTCAAGAAAAAAATTATTAAACTTAAGAGAAAAAAAGGGACAAACTTACAAGAAAAATGTCACAAATTTACAAGAAAAAAGTGACGAATTCACGAGAAAAAATCACAAATTTCAAGAAAAAAAATGTTAAATTTACGAGAAAAAAGTGACAAATTTAAAGAGAAAAATTGGAAAAAAAGAAACATTTATTGTGACTTATTTGATACTGGCACCCAACAAATACCCCGTTACAAAAAAACTAAAACTAATTTAAAAGATATTCACAAGTGACAAATTTCAAGAAAAAAATTGTTAAACTTAAGAGAAAAAAAGTGACAAATTTACAAGAAAAATGTCACAAATTTACAAGAAAAAAGTGACGAATTCACAAGAAAAAGTGACAAACTTTAAGAAAAAAATTGTTAAATTTACGAGAAAAAAGTGACAAATTTAAAGAGAAAAATTGACAAAAAGGAAACATTTATTGTGACTTATTTGATTCTGGCACCCAACAAATACCCCGTTACAAAACAACTAAAACTAATAAAATCTCAACTATTGTAACCTTGATAAGAAGAAGATAAAGTGAGTGAGTGGTGGTCAGGCGGAGCGGTGACCTCTGACCTTTTCTCTGCGTATGAGCTGGAAGGCGGCCAGCAGCTCTCCGGCGCTCTTGTCTCCGTGGAGAACGGGGAACCAGGCGAGCCGCGGCGAGGCGGCCATCGACGGCTGACAGACGCAGCGACCCATGAACTCGTCTGCTCCCTGGACGTTAAACACAAAAACATCTTTAATACCAGCTTTAACATTAATAGGACACTCATTGAAATACTGCAAATTCAAAATTTCAACCCTAGAGAATATTGGAGGATATTATATACTGCCAGAATGTGTAAAAAAAACATACAGACCCGGGGGAGGGGGGTCATATTTAGAGAAATAAGTTTACGAGATTAAAGGCAAATCTACGAGAAAAAAGTGATTTAAAGTAGAATAAAAAAGTAGTTTTTTCCCACCACTTTTTTCTCGGAAATCTGCAAGTTTTTTCGCACAGATTTGCCATTTTAAATCTCTTAAATCTTTAACTTTTTTTTGTAGATTTGCCACTTTAAATCTCTTAAATCTGCAACTTTTTTCTTGTAGATTTGCCACTTGAAATCTCTTAAATCTGCAACTTTTTTCTTGTAGATTTGCCACTTTAAATGTCGTAAATATGAGACTTTTTTCTTTTTTCTTGTAGATCCACTGAAGTTACCAACAATAGTTCTTTCCCCGATAAAGGGTCAAAGTTTAGGCGAGCCAGGACAAAAAGATAAACAACTCACGTCTGAGTCCTATTTGGTTCAAAAAGCCTTTCTGATTTCTGTATTTTTCTGGTGATTGTATGGCAGCACATCTGGTGAGAAACCCTG
>NC_081533.1:1734215-1736715 GCF_030273125.1 Centropristis striata | reverse complement strand
TTCTCATTATAAATAAATATGACCTATTCTAAGATGGGGCCTTTTCATGTTGTGCTCTAGGACCCTAGACTGGGCCATAACATCAGTTAACCAAAATGTTTTTTTAATTCCATTTGTCATTATTTCGTTAGTTTGCTTTAACTATAATCACGTTGGTGTCTGACTGGGACCAGAGTTCAGGATCTGGATCAGATATGGATGAAATGTCCTTTAGTCCAGAGATGATCAGTATATAACGATGCAGTGAGACGAGAAGCTTCTCTCTCACCAGAGAACACTCCAGAGCAAAGATGGCCGCCGGCCCCGTCTTCTCCAGCGGCTCCATGCGACACCTCCACCTCCTCCTCCTGAAGCTGTCCGTCTTCCTCGGCTTCAGGTGGAACCTCCACCCGAACAGGGAGGCGTACTCCCAGCCCTCCCTCTCCGCCTCGTCAGGACGCTGCTGGACACACACACACACACACACACACACACTGTGAACATCTGAATGTTCCAGTTTCTCTCTTTTCTCATTTATGTAACTACACCGCCCTCTAGTGGCTGAAAGAGTAAACTTCAACTAATCATAAATAATAATAATAATAATAGTAATAATAGTAAAAATAATAGTAATAATTATAAAAATAATAATAGTAAATAACAATAAAAAATATCAATAATAATAATAATAATAAATAAATAAATAATAATATATAATAATATGAAATAAATACAAAAAATGATATAAGTAGTATAACTTAATACACATATTAAAAGTCAAATTAAATTTATATATATAAATAAATGTGTATATATATATATATATATATATATATATATATATATATATATATATATATATAAATTAAAAATAATATATTTTTTTAAGTGTATATATTTATAAATATAAATAATGGCACGCCATTCAGGAAATTATTATATATGGAATCAAAGTTGAGAATATGGATTGTAATCCTGAGAATACATAGTGAAGGTTTTAACTGAAGGTTTTAATATATATTCTCAAGTTTATATACCGGTATAAATTCTAAGTTTTTTTAATATATATATATATATATATATATATATATCCGCTGAAATGCAGCAGGGAAGAAGTAAAAATAGCAGAAAATGGAAAAAACACAAGTAAAGTTCATCACTTTATGAACAGTATGTACATCACTGCACCACTGCATACTGTAGTGAGACATTAATTGAGTAAATTTATAATTTAATACACAAATAAGTCCACCGTAGGTATCATAAAACAACTAAAAGTCATTAAAAGACGAAGGAAAATGATGTTACTTTCAATATATTTGCTATTGTTAATCATTTTTTACAGAATAAATATAAAAATAAAAGAAAGACGAGGATTTTAAGGATTTTTTATATTTAGAATAATATATTTATATTTATATTGGTGGTTATAAAGGCTTTTCTTGTCAGATATTTTATCATTCATATTTTGAACAATGGATGGTGGGAACATTTAAAGTCTATATCTCTTGTAAATAAAGGGAAATCCCCCCTAGAAGCTTCCTCTCTACCTTCCTGAGAGCGTCCATCTTCTGCTGGTCCCTCCGTCTCATCCGGATCCACCTCCGTCTCCGGTTGGTGTGGTACATCTTCTCTGCAGGGACCCAGGACTTGGGCCGGCGGTCCGGAGGGATGGTGATGCCGTACTCCCAACCTGAACACACCAGAGGAGGACCAAGGTCCTCTTATCGTCAATATACAAGAGAGAAGAAAACCTCCATCTCTGAATTATCTACGTCTCTAGTTAAAACCTGACACCACACGGCTGGAATAAATATAGTTTAACAGGCTAACTATGTGTTAATGTTGTTATTATTAGAATCCAGATCAGAGAGAGAGAGTGGGAGAGAGAGCGCAAGAGAGCAAGAACAAGAGAGTGACAGAGCGACAGCATACGAGAGAAAGAGTGTGAGAGAGAGAGAGAGCGAGTGTGAGAGAGAGGGGGGGAGAGAGAGCGTGAGAGAGAGCGAGTGTGAGAGAGAGAGAGGTAGAGAGCGAGAGAGAGAGCGTGAGATAGAGACAGAATAAGAGAGTGACAGAGCGACAGCGTGCGAGAGAGTGAGAAAGAGCGTGAGAGAGAGAGAAAGGGAGAGCGCGAGAGTGAGAAAGAGAGAGCGCAAGAGTGCGAATGTGAGAGAGAGAGAGAGAGAGCGTGAGAGAGACAGAGAGCGAGCGAGAGCAAGACCAAGAGAGTGACAGAGCGACAGTGAGCGAGAGAGTGAGAAAGAGCGTAAGAGAGAGAAAGAGAGAGAGCTAGAGCGGGAGAGATCAACAACAAGAGAGTGACAGAGCGACATCGTGCGAGAGAGTGAGAGAGAGTGAGTGAAAAAGAGCACGAGAGAGAAAGAGAGTGAGAGAGAGAGAAAGGGAGAGTGAGAGCGAGAGAGAGAGAGAGAGAGAGTAAGAGAGAAAGTGAGAGGGCGAGATAGCGAGAGAGCAACAAGAGAGTGACAGAGCGACAGCGTGCGAGAGTGAGAGAGAG
>NC_081533.1:1684215-1731715 GCF_030273125.1 Centropristis striata | reverse complement strand
ACCCAGAGAACCCATTTTCATTCAGAAAGCATGACGTCAGAGGTCACTTTGAAAATCACAAACAAAAGAAAACGAAAGACTCTTACTTATTAATCAAAACAAGTCAATATATCAACTGAAAAACCCTAAAAAAAAACCCTAACCAACTATGAATGAGAAGAAGGCTGACACTATTAATAAATAAAGTCACAGGCTGTAAACCACCACTGTAAACCTGTAAAAGATAAATATGATGGATAAACATGCTGACAAAGTTCAAACCAACTATAAAAGATTTAAAGAAGGATATAAAAGCAAATCAAAGACCTCCGTTTCCTTGTATGAAACAAACACTGATAACCCTCACTTAGAGCTCCCAACAGCTGATAAACCAGTTCACTGCAGTTCAGCAGGCCTTTGTCTTAGAAAAAGAGGGTTTTCTGTCATTAAGAGATGAAATCAGCAGCAAGTAATTAAGGCAGACAAGGTGAAATTCTGCTGTTCGATTGGTTGGATCTACTGAAAGGAACCAGTGACTAGCTAATGTAGTGACTAGCTTAGTACTAGCTAATAACAGCACACTCTAGAATTTTGGAAGTTGGCATGGTTGATTCTCAAGTGGATTGCAAAAACCTTGGAGACAGCTACTGGAGCAGGAACCACCAACGGAGTAGTTTTGAGGGTTTTTTTGCCAGGTGTTTATATCTCTGTCTGTGTGTGGATAGACCTTGTTAACATGATCGCAAACTCACCTCACTATCGTACAATATGCACTCACGAAACATATGAAGTTGAGATAAAAATCAAGGGTTGGCCAACAAAGGGTGCAGAAATTAGGGGATGGGAAGGAATCGTTCTTCTGATGTTCCATTGTTCCAACAACCCAATAATCTAAAGAAGTAACCTTGGTCCAAACCTAACTATGTGGCTTTGTGCCAAAACTAATCCTTAAACACATCAATATTTTTAAGAAGGGTTTCGTCAATCACTGGATTTCAGTGTGTATTTCCGTGCATTAGGCCTTCAGACCCAAATATCTATGCAAAGGACCAATGGGATGTCAGAACAATAAGCACTCCCCATCAACTTTTTATTAAAGATCTAAGTGTTAAGGATACTGAAGAGGATGCTTAATACACGTAAAACTGCAAAACTTTTAGTTTTTGGAAACAAAAAGTGTCAAACAATGAAGAACCATCTCAGCTGCTAACACTAATATTAAACACAGGCTTTAATCAGGTCAATATATCAACTGAAAAGCACCGCTATAAACCTGTAAAAGACAAATAAACATGCTGATAAAGTTCAGACCTACTATAAAAGATTAAAAGAAGACTATAAAAGCAGATCAAAGATCAAATAGCTCTGTTTCCTTTTATGAAACAAACACTGATAACCCCTCCCTTAGAGCTCCCAAGAGCTGATAAACCACTTTACTGCAGTTCAGGAGGCATTTGTGTTAGAAAGGAGCGCTGGGCTGCCTGTGTGACGCAGTTATTTTCTGTCAGTCAGTGAGACTGTTGAGAGGTTTTCTGTCTTTGAGCGGTGAAATGGCGCAGCAAGTAAATCAGACGGACAAGGTGAAATTCTGCTGTTCGATCTGTCTGGATCTACTGAAGGATCCGGTGACTATTCCCTGTGGACACAACTACTGCATGCGCTGTATTCAAACCCACTGGGATAAAGGAAATCAGAAGATAAATAACAGTTGTCCTCAGTGCGGACAGACTTTCAACCCGAAGCCTGTCCTGGTGAAGAACACCATGTTGGCAGAGTTGGTGGAGGAACTGAAGAAGACTGGACTCCAAGCTCCTCCAGCTGATCACTGCTATGCCGGACCTGGAGATGTGGCCTGTGATGTCTGCACTGGGAAGAAGCTGAAAGCCTCCAAGTCCTGTCTGCAGTGTCTGGCTTCTTACTGTGAGCAACACCTCCAGCCTCACTATGAATCTCCTGCTTTTAAAAAACACAAACTCATCGAAGCCTCTGTCAAGCTTCAGGAGAACATCTGCTCCAATCACGACAAGTTAAAAGAGATTTACTGCCGCACTAACCAGCAGTGTATCTGCTTTCTCTGCTCACTGGACGACCATAAAGGCCACGACACAGTCTCAGCTGCAGCAGAGAGGACGGAGAAGCAGAAGAAGCTCGGTGAAAGTCGGCAAAGAATCCAGCAGAGAGTCCAGGACAGAGAAAAAGACGTGAAGAAGCTTCAGGAAGAGACGGAGACCATCAATCGCTCTGCTGATAAAGCAGTGGAGGACAGTGAGAAGATTTTTACTGAGTTGATAAATCTCATTGAGAAAAGACGCTCTGATGTGAAGCAGCAGATCAGATCCAGGCAGGGAACTGAAGTGGGTCGAGTCAAATCCCTTGAAAACAAGCTGAACCAGGAGATCGCTGAGCTGAAGAGGAAAGACGCCGGGCTGGAGGAGCTCTCACGTACAGAGGACCACACCCACTTTCTTCACAGTTACCCCTCACTGTCAAATATCACTCAGACTACAGACTCACCAAGACCAAACATCTACTGTCTGCAGTACTTTGAGGATGTGGTGGCAACTTTGACAGCAGCCAGAGATAAAATGCTCGCCATTCTTACTGGGACATGGAGTTTATCAGAACCAACGACCAGAGCTGAGTTCTTACAGTATTCATGTGAAATCACACTGGATCCAAACACAGCAAACACATGGCTGGTGTTGTCGGACGGAAACAGAAAAACAACATTGGACAGGAAAAATAAGCAATATCCTTATCATCAAGAAAGATTCAGTCAACAAGCTCAGGTCTTGAGTAAAGATGGACTGACTGGACGTTGTTACTGGGAGGTGGAGATGAGCGGGAATTCCAGAGTTGCAGTCGCTTACAAGAGTATCAGCAGATCAGGACACTCCTTTTTATATGTATTTGGATGCAATGAGAAGTCTTGGGCACTAAATTGGAACAATGCTTATACCTTCATGCATGAAAACCGCTCCCTCAACATCTCAGGCCCTAAATCCTCCAGAATAGGAGTCTACCTGGATCACAGAGCAGGTATTCTGTCTTTCTACAGCGTCTCTGAAACTACAACTCTCCTCCACAGAGTCCAGACCACGTTCACTGAGCCGCTCCATGCTGGATTTTTCCTCTTTGGTTCTGATGGAGACACTGCTGAGTTCTGTGACAAAAAGTAGTCCTGAATGTGGCAGAGGAAAGACTGTCCTATAATACCTTCTTTTGGACATCAATAGAGAAGCAGCTTTGCTTTAAAGGGACAGTTAAAGTGATTGGACACAGGCTGTCTAAGGTTATTGGGCCTTTCGTGTGTTTTTATCAAATACAGAATGTGTAAATATGTGTGATCGTTTCAAATGATGCCTCATGTTGCGTGAGTTTTGTGAATTAAATTATAAAGGACTTAAACAGAGTAAATAGAACTGGTAATCAATCATGTTGGGACCTTGACAAATGTGGACTTTGGTTCATTCATGGATTTGAACTGATATGGATTTAAATGCAGCAGCATTTCCATTCACTTCTCAAAATGGCATCTCATCTGTAATTTGGTTCTTTGGCAAGTAACAGCCAGAATTGGTTTGTGTGTGTTTCTACGTATCATTGGTGTAATATTTGTGTAATTACATCACTTGAAGTTGAATGTTAATCTTGCTTTACACAGAGATTACGTCTTACATGCAGACTAACTACCAACTTATTTGATTTGCTCACACAGTAATTCAAATACAATATACTGTAAATTGGCTTTTAAGAGTTATACAGTTTTGTAGAAGCTTACACATTAACACTTGGACCTTTTTCCTCCAACAAAGTAACAGGCCATCCTTCACACCAACACTATATTTATGGCTTTATGAGCCTTTGTCTGAAGACAATGCCGCCGACCATGAGGCCTCCTCCACATATACACACACCTTTTCTCTTTCTTGTGCCCTTACACTGTTAATAATCTTGGATCAGACTGTGTGTATCTCTATTCTCCATAGAATGTGTGATTTGTTTGCCTTAATTTGTTTATTTAGAATAATTACCCTTTTGGAATATATAATATATATACGCTGTCCTTTTTCATGTTTTACACTGTTAACGATATGCGAACATGAAAATAATTCCAAATTCCTTCAACCACTATTAAATATAAATATGGCAATTTGATTATAATTATTCAGCTAATTATCAATCAGTTTTCCAAATTGATAGTTTAGTAACTTTATGAGACTGTTTTAGGTGAATTGGCTATCTTTTCTCTGTTTTACAGAGTGGTGCCCCAACTAGAGGTGACTTAGAGTAAATCAAGTCATATCATTTATTATAATTAATAATTATTTATGATAATTATTAATAATTCTGATAGCCATCTAACCACACTTTTGAACTGTGAGAACCACACAAAGGTTACAAAGGTTCACCCCTACTTATTTGATATCTCCATGGGAAGGATAGCATTTATGGGAAAGCCCTTTACGACATAAATGGTGCACCGTTGCGAGGAATCATTCATTTGTATCCTATGGTGCCCCGGCCAATTATTTAATTGACAGATAAACATGTAAATCACTTGATTCAGGCTGAATTTCTGTTTTATATTTCCTGTGTTTTAAAAAGGATAAAACTTCATATTACTGTCTACATATTCCTCTGAATGAAATGTAAAAGTTTTAATGATGTGAATGTGAATCAGCAAATATAAAGTAGTAACAAGAAAATTTGCACTGTTATCAGATAAATGTAACAAGTTCAGCAACCTGTATCACAAGTAAGATTTTTGGAAAAATATGATGAATTTATAAAATGTAATAAAAGAACATTCTAAATCCATACAATCTGCTTTTGTGTGTTTATTTTTTTACTTTCATTCTCCTCATCATAAACCCATTATTATAGAAATTAGCAGATGAAATGCTGAATTATAAATGTCCAACGCTGACAAATCCCCAAAGTTAATTGACTTAGTTGAACATGAACAGACGTACAAAACATTCAAGCATGAAAAATATAAATCAAAGAGTATGAATAGAAGTTTGAATGCATAAAACTACAATCAGCAGGTGTATTTGGATTTTTTACTGACTCGTATGCACAGTATGTTCATCATTCTTGCTAGTTTACTCATGTTTGAGATATTTTTTGTAGAGTTTTTCCACTGATATGATAAGGGAATCACATCCCTGCAGTAAAGGATATTACAAACAGTAGGATCACATAAAAGGTCACCCCAAAAAATGTGTTTGAAGTTTGCAGAAGAGTTAGTAAAGTTTCACGAGGCTGTGATTATCCTAGAGGTCCCGACAAGTCATTTTATGAGGCCAAGTTAAAAAAAATTTAAAGAAATGGCTACTGTGTGGACTAACATCATCACACAGAAATAAATTGATCTCATTGAAAACATTCAGCTTTCCAGTCAAACCTATTTCATGCAATTACAACACAGTCTAGAGACCCCAGTATGCAGAAATATTTCAATACAATAGGTAAAATTAATGTATGTGTACTGCATGAGAAAAACTGAATGGTTTTTGCCCTAAACTGCACGAGATTAGCATAAAGTGGGCATGTCTGTCAATGTTTTTCCAGTGCTCAAACATGTTTCTACCTTTGGAGCATTATTAAGCCTCCATCCCAACAAGATATCATCACATGGTTGGCACCATCTGTGAGTTTGAGGATAGGTGTAACCAACATGCTGTAAACAGTAAGGGCTGATCAACCAGTTTACTGTAGATCAGAATGCAGTTGTGTAACCCAGGAGGCTTTGGCTACCTGTGTGATGCATTTTTTTGTCAAGGAAGTGAAACTGCTAAAATGTATTGTAACTTTAGAGCATTATTTCCCCTCCTTCCCAGCAACATGTCCTCACATGGCTGGAACCATCTGCCAGTTTAAAGATGGCTGTGACCAACACGCTGCCAAACCAGTTTACTGGAGATCAAGTGCAGATATGCAACACAAGAGGGTTTGGCTTCCTCTGTGGCACATTTATTTGCTAGAAACTGGAAACATTGCATCCCAATCATGCATCACGACTTGTCCAATCATGCCCATTCGTACAAGTCTGGCTAACACCAGACTATATCACAAATGAGATCTAGTCTGGAGACCACCTATTCATTTTTCCGTAGAGGAGGCGTGGTTAACTATCGTCCAGAGCCGTTTATTGGGCGCTACGAATGTCTATCATAAGCGTCTGTACGTAGCTCTTAGCCAATCGGTAAGGGCTGATCAACCAGTTTACTGTAGATAAGAATGCAGATGTGTAACCCAGGAGGGTTTGGCTACCTGTGTGACGCATTTATTCATTTTTGTCAAGGAAGTGAAACTTCATTCTCTGTTGTTGAGAGGTAAAATGGCGCAGCAAAGAAATCAAGCAGACGAAATGAAATTCTGCTGTTCGATCTGTTTGGATCTACTGAAGGATCCGGTGACTATTCCCTGTGGACACAACTACTGCATGAGCTGTATTAAAGCCCACTGGGATAAAGAAGGCCAGAAGAAATGTCACAGCTGTCCTCAGTGCAGACAGACTTTCAACCCGAGGCCTGCCCTGGTGAAGAACACCATGTTGGCAGAGTTGGTGGATGAAAAGAAGAATGTTCCAGCTGATCACTGCTATGCCAGACCTGGAGATGTGGTCTATGATTTCGGCACTGGTAGGAATGTTAAAGTTGTTGAAGCCTCTGTTAAGCTTCAGGACAACATCTGCTCTCTTCATAATAAGTTAAAAGAGATTTACTGCCGCACTGACCAGCAGTGTATCTGCATTCTCTGTTTACTGGACGACCATAAAGGCCACGACAAAGTCTCAGCTGTAGCAGAGAGGACGGAGAAGCAGAAGAAGCTCGGTGAAAGTCGGCAAAGAATCCAGCAGAGAGTCCAGGACCGAGAGAAAGACTTGAAAAAGCTTCAGGAAGAGACGGAGACCATCAATCACTCTGCTGATAAAGCAGTGGAGGACAGTGAGAAGATTTTTACTGAGTTGATTTGTCTCATTGAGAAAAGACGCTCTGATGGGAAGCAGCAGATCAGATCCCAGCAGGAAACTGATGTGAGTCAAATCAAAGATCTTCAGGAGAAGCTGAACCAGGAGATCACTGAGCTGAAGAGGAAAGACGCCGAGCTAGAGCATCTCTCACGTACAGAGGACCACACCCACTTTCTTCATGGTTACCCCTCACTGTCAGAGCTCCCTGAGTCTACAGACTCACCAAGACCAAACATCTACTGTCTGCAGTACTTTGAGGATGTGGTGGCAGCTCTGACAGCAGCCAGAGATAAAATGCATGCCATTCTTACTGGGACATGGAGTTTAGCAGAGCCGACTACCAGAGCTGAGTTCTTACGATATTCACGTGAAATCACACTGGATCCAAACACAGCAGGTAGATGTCTTGTTTTATCAGAGGGCAACAGAAAAGTAACATTTGATGGAAAAAATAAACCATATCCTAAACACCCAGAAAGATTCAGTCAACAACCTCAGGTCTTGAGTAAAGATGGACTGACTGGACGTTGTTACTGGGAGGTCACGATGAGCAAGGATGCCAGAGTAGCAGTCGCTTATAAGAGTATCAGCAGATCAGGGGACATTAAGGCACATGCATTTGGATTCAATAAGAAGTCTTGGGCACTCTATTGTTTTGATGTTTATACCTTCATGCATGACAACCACAGTGTCAGCATCTCAGGCCCTGTATCCTCCAGAATAGGAGTGTACCTGGATCACAGAGCAGGTATTCTGTCTTTCTACAGCGTCTCTAAAACTATGACTCTCCTCCACAGAGTCCAGACCACGTTCACTGAGCCGCTCCATGCTGGAGTTTATGTTTATGGTTCTGACGGAGACACTGCTGAGTTCTGTAAACTCGAGTAGTCATTAAAGTAGCAGATAAGGTTATTATAGTTAACGAAAACTGACGAAATAACGAAAACTAGAATTGAAAAAACATTTCCTTAACTGACAACCAGAGTTTTTAAAAAAACGATAACTAACTGAAACTGTATAGTGTGGTTACAAAACTAACTAAAACTAACTAAAATTATAGTGAAAATGTCCTTCGTTTTCGTCTTTGTCAACTTTTTTCATACATAATTCAGTGTTTCTATTAGAACATGCAACACATTGGTAAATATGTTTATTGAGACTGAGATGTCTATATTTGAACCAAAATTCAAAACACCTGGAACTGTGAGAGTTAATAACTTTATTGGGGCTGAGATGGATAAGCCAAAGAAAATAAAGGAAAAATGTATTATGACCTCTTTGAATCTGGCACCCAACACATAGCCCATTACGAAAAAACTAAAACTAATAAGAACTAAACTAAAACTAGCAAACTCACTCCAAATACTAATTAAAACTAACTAAATTTGAAAACAAAAATTCATAACAAAATTAAAACTTAAACTAATGAAAAATCCAAAACTATTATAACCTTGGTAGCAGAGGAAAGAGTGATATTAAAGAAATGTATCATACCTTCTTTTGGACATGAATAGAGAAGCAGCTTTGCTTCACATGGACAGTTAACTCTTTGATGCACAACATTTTGACCCCCCTTCTAATGCAAAACATGGGTAAAAAATTACCCTCGTTCATTCCCCATGTTATTTAATGCTGCTGTGTGTTTCTGTGCTCTATCTTTGATATCAACTTATTTCATGATTGAATATTCCAAGTATTCTTTAAATATCTTGTTTTTGAAAACAACAGATCATTATTTCCATTTTGCTTCTCATACTTTATGAAGAAAAAAGGTTTTGTATTATTACATAGCTAACTACTTGGCTAAGTAGCTAACTACTTGGCTAAGTAGCTAACTACTTAGCCAAGATGTTAGCTAAGTAGTTAGCTTAGCAAGCTACTTAGCTAAATACTTAGCCAAGAAGTTAGCTATGTATTTAGCTTAGCAAGCTTCTTAGCTAAAAAATGGATATAGGTCATTTTTGACCCATGTTGTGCATTACAAGAGAAGTGACACAAAAAGGGATTTTATTAAAAAATGAATAAAGGAAACATAAAAAAAATAGGATGTATGATGATCAAAAACAAACTAATTGAGGAAAACCTGGAATACTGAATGATGAAAATAATTTATTGCAAAGATATAGAACATAAAAACTCTGCCGGTTCACTTTAGACCCATGTTGTGGATTGAAGGGTTAGTTAAAGTGATTAAAAACAGGCTGTCTAATGTTTTTTGGGCCTTTTGAGTGTTTTTATCAAAATCAGAATGTGTAAATATGTGTGATCGTTTCAAAGTATGCATCTTGTTGTGTTGTTGAGTTTTGAAAATTAAATTAGAAAGAAGTTATGAAATAGAGTAAATTTGACTGGTGATCAATAATTTAGTCGATAGATAAATGTGTAAATCGCTTGATTAAGTGTGATTTTCTGTTTTATATTTCCTGTGTTTTAAAAATGAGAAAATATCATATTACTGTCTACATATTCCTCTTAATGTAATGTAAAAGTTTTAATGATGTGAATGTGAATCAGTAAATTTAAAGTAGTAACAAGAACATTTGCACTGTTATCAGATAAATGTAACAAGTTCAGCAACCTGTATGACAAGCAGGTTTTTCTGAAAATGCAATTTTAATGACCACTGCAAAGATTTATCCCAAGGTTTTGGTAAAATGTAATCAATTTATGAAGTGTAATAAAAAGGAATTATTTAAATCAGTAAAATCATCTTCTGTGATTATTTCTTGACCCTCATTCTCCTCATCATAAACCCATTATTATAGTTGTTTTCAGATGACATGCTGAATTATTAATGTTAAAGCCAGCAAATCCTCATTTTTAATTTTTGATTATGATTATGATTATTATGATTATATTATTATCGTTCATGTTTTAATATTTAGTATTAAATACAAGTTTAGCAGTCACCAACTTTCAGCTGGGGTTTGTTTTGAATATCGATTAAATGACATTACAAATAATACGCTTACAAAAGTTTTTGCTTTTCCACAAGTTTCCATGTCCAATTTAATGCATCAATTCTTTTTCAGCAAAGGTAAAAAAAAAAAAAAAACACCTCGACCAAGTGTAGTAACATGATTTTGTAGTTACAGAGATTTTTTGCTGTGTGCATTCAGCTTTTTTATTGAAATCTTTTGTGTTTACTGTTTTTTTGTGTGTGTTTTGTAATTTCTGTCTTTTTGTGTGTTTTTATGTTTTTTATGTGTATTTTTGTGTGTTGTTTTTGTAATTTTTTGTGTGTTTTTTGTAATTTGGTGTGTTTTTTGTTTGTTTTTATGTGTGTTTTTTGTAATGTTTTTGTGTTTTCATAATGTTGATCCAGTAAGTCAAAATGAAAATAATAATCAGGTCATATAGGTGAGGTTGTGCTGAAAACAATGATACCAACACATCATGGTAAATATTTTGAAGTGGTTTATAAACAGGCAGAATGAAAAGGAGCCCCAAACTCCAAAGGGTTAAGGTTTGCAGAAGAGTTAGTAAAGTCTCATGATGCTGTGATTATCCTACAGCTCACAGCAGCTCATTTTAAACAGGAAGTTAAAAAACAATGCTCTAGATGTAAAGAAATCACACATAAATAAAATTGGGCTCATTGAAGCGACACAGCTTTCCAGTCAAACCAAATTCATGCAATTACAACACTGTTTAGATATTTAAATGCAATAGTTAAAATGAATGTATTTGTACTGCATGAGAAAAACTGAATGTTTTTTGCTCTAAACTGCATGAGATTAGCATAAAGTGGTCTGTAAATGTTAGACTTGAATGGAAGCCATTTTCATTCAGATATCTTGAGGACAGAGGTCAAAAGACTGCTTTGAAAATGGTCATAGCAATCCAATTTCCATTTATTTTATTAAGGTATTTTTTTTTATCTTTATTTTTATTTTTTTTAATGAGCACACTTGGCATCCTGTGTTTATTTATGTATTGCTACTATTAGTATAATTGTTAATCTTTATGTTTATATTATTATAATGAATGAATGAATGCTTTATTTCGGTTACAAAAAACAACAACAACAAAAATCAAAAACAAAACAAAACAAAGACAAAATAAAATCATGTTTTTTACAAAAGAATCCATCAGACAAAATAATAATAATACTGTTTTTTATTGTATTTATTTTTCTTTTTGTTTTGGGGGTTGTCTTTTTTGTGGTTCTTTGTTCTAATGTACTCTTTAAAAAACAAAAATGTGGAAAACAGCTGTGAAATAAGTTATGTCTTGTACTGATGCTTATGAATGCTAATTTCCATTAAAAAATATTATTATTATTATTATTTTTTTTTTTTAAATGGTCATATCAGTTTTTCCAGTGCTCCAACATGTTTCTACCTTTGGAGCATTATTAAGCCTCCATCCCAACAAGATATCATCACATGGTTGGCACCATCTGTGAGTTTGAGGATAGGTGTAACCAACATGCTGTAAACAGTAAGGGCTGATCAACCAGTTTACTGTAGATCAGAATGCAGTTGTGTAACCCAGGAGGGTTTGGCTACCTGTGTGATGCATTGTTTTGTCAAGGAAGTGAAACTGCTAAAATGTATTGTAACTTTAGAGCATTATTTCCCCTCCTTCCCAGCAACATGTCATCACATGGCTGGAACCATCTGCCAGTTTAAAGATGGCTGTGACCAACACGCTGCCAAACCAGTTTACTGGAGATCAGAATGCAGATATGCAACACAAGAAGGTTTGGCTTCCTCTGTGGCACATTTATTTGCTGGAAACTTTGCATCCCAATCATGCATCACGACTTGTCCGATCATGCCCATTCGAACAAGCCTGTCTAACGCCAGACGGGATCCCCGCTTTTCCCAAAAAGGCTCCTATGTTCCCCGGTCTGTTACTTTTTTCCACCATTACTGCCAAATTCCATGGCAAACAGGCCTAAACCTAACCCTAAAAGGAAAAAGCTAATCCGCGATGCAAGACAATATGATTAGGGGGAATATACAAACATGAGTAATCCTAGAATTAAAAAGCAGAAAAATGAACTGCAAAGTAACCAGAAAGCAAATTTAGAAGATTAATAGATTGTGGGGAGCATTGGACCGTTTTTCTGGAAAAGGGTCCTATGCTCCCCACATGCTACATTGCTACATACCTGCAAGACTGTATCACTATTGAGATAAAGTCTGGAGACCACCTATTCATTCAGCGAGGCTAAAACCTCCTTTTTGGTGGTGATAAAGGAGTGTAAAGCCAAACGTTGTTCTTCTCTTAAAATAAACTTTGTCTCTAGATCAGGGGTCTCAAACTGGCGGCCTGCGGGCCAATTGTGGCCCTCGTGACGATATTTGGTGGCCCCCACCTTGATATGAAAGTTTAATGTGAATTTTATATGAATGGTACTTTACCGTGTTGTGTGTGGAAGGTCCCTTTAATTACTTTTTGGGGTCTTTTTGTAGTAATTTTGTGTCTTTTTTTGGTCATTTTGTGCCTTTTTTAAGTAATTTCGTTTTTTTTTTGTTAAATTGATACTGCCTCCAGCGGCCCCCAGGTAATTTGAGTTTGAGATCCCTGCTCTAAACTATCTAGAACTGTCTACAGCTAGATCCAAAGACAGCTTGGCGTCTGCAGCAGCCATGTTGGATCCGTAAGAAAACTACAAGCTTCCGTCTGTCCAGTAGTACACATCATCGTCTCCCCGTCCCTCCCCGTTCTGTGATTGGATCCTAAAGCAGGGCTAAGAATCACCATGGACACCATGCTGCCACGCAGTTCCAAATAAAATCGAGCGCACAAGGCAGCATGGTTATACCCAGACTAGCCTACATTCCAACATGTCTTATTCATGACTATAAAACAGTGAATCAACAGTGTGTAGGACCATGTTGACCCTCACCTCCTCAGCCATGGTCCTCAGCCTGCTGGCCCAGTCCTCCGCCTGCTCCAGCACCGTGGACAGGTCGGTGGCCGGGCCGTACTTCAGAGCCTGAGCCGCCGCCACGATCTGCTGCAGGTGGAGAGTTCGAATGTGCTTCAAGGATCGGTCGAGAGGCGTCGCACACTGCCACTGGTCCAGAGACGGAAGATCCTCACTGGAGACACAGACAGAACACTCTGATTAAAGTTCATGTTATAAAAAGCAACAAAGACAGCACACTGGAAAGAATTTACTCTGATTTTTACAGTAACTTATTGGCAGCAATTAACAAGTAACTTACTGTTGTTATTATTATTTACAGTAGAACTACTGTAGTTTTATTTACAGTATTGTGTTTTTATATTCTAAAATAAAACTGTGATTTTAGTTGCATTTGCAGTACTGGTTTCTTTACTGTAAAATAAAACAATAAAAGAACACTGATTTGTTTACTGTAAGAATAAAAAACTGTTTAACATTGTGATTTTTCATGGCACTGTACATAATGTAAATAATACAGCACAGTAAACTATGCTGTTAATTTGATAATAATTTCATCATTATTTTTTATAGAAATAACTAGTAATTGCAAGTAATTATTCCATACACTAAAAAAAATAACATCTAATTTGATGTCTGATAATAAAGAAAACTAAAAGGAACATCCACATGCTCTTTGATTCATTTTCTCACTCAAGAAGAGGTAGTAATTCCACGACACATGAACAGAAATACTCAAGTAAAAGTACAGTAAATGTGCTCACAACACAATAAAACCCTCAACAAGCCTCCAGACCTGCAGTCAGCGATGACCTGGTCCAGCAGCTCCACCACTCGGAGCTCCAGCTCCTCCAGATCACTTCCTGCCTTCACGTCCAGCTGCACCCGCTGCAGGTTCCCCTCCTGGACACACACACACACACACACACACACACACACACATTAGAATTTTGTTAGAAATGCCACAGATTCGAGTCACGAGTTCAAAATGTGACAAGATTTATTTAAAGAATATGTAAGTTGATTTTTCTTTAACATGACATAATTGATAACTTTTTGAAACATGGTGCAACATAGTTCATGATTTGTTAAAAATGTTTGTCAGTGTCCAGTGAAAATTGGACATTTTTCCTATGAAATGTAGTGACGTAAGTGATGATCTGACAATTTAACAATTACTGAGATTAAAAGAGATAACGTGTTGAATATTGATATCTGTTTCCCACCTTGTTTGTGATATATATTGTGAGAAATCATTAACGTGATCAGTGTCCTCTCATAGATGAGTATCATTAATCATTATTAATAATGTATAACTAAAGGCAAACTGAGATAATGTGTTATTTCAGAAGAGCGTATCAAACTGGAGCCCCTTAGTATGACTCAGTACTCTTGGTGACCCCTGATCTCCAGTTAGATAGATGGATAGATGGATGGATGGATGGATGGATGGATGGATGGATAGATGGATGGATGGATGGATGGACAGATAGGTGGATGGATGGATGGATGGACGGATGGATGGATGGATGGATGGATGGATGGATGGATGATGGATGGATGGATGGATGGATGGATGGATGGATGGATGGATGGATGGATGGATGGATGGACGGATGGATGGATGGATAGTTGGATGGATGGATGGACGGATGGATGGACGGATGGATGGATGGATGGATGGACGGATGGATGGATGGATGGATGGATGGACAGATAGGTGGATGGATGGATGGATGGACGGATGGATGGATGGATGGATGGATGGATGGACAGATAGGTAGGTGGATGGATGGATGGATGGATGGATGGATGGATGGATGGATGGATGGATGGACAGATAGGTAGGTGGATGGATGGAAGGATGGATAGATAGATAGATAGATAGATAGATAGATAGATAGATAGATAGATAGATAGATAGATAGATAGATAGATAGATAGATAGATAGATAGATAGATAGATAGATAGATAGATAGATAGAAAAACAACAATAGAAAAAACCACAGAATAGAACAAGGACACTTAAGAAGTTTAAAAAAAAAGCAGATCAGTTGGTAGGATGGATGGCAAGATGATGGTAATGATACTGATGATATGATGGCAACAATGCTATGGTGACTAGACGGGATATAATTGTAATTGTATTGTCCTGACAGAGAGCCAGTGTGCACCCACCAGTCTGTCTATGATCTCCAGCAGCATGTTGAGCGCCTCGATCCTCGGCTTGATGTCCTCCCACTCTGAAGACAGAACCACCACTGGTTTAATGTTTCCCCAGGGGAGGTAGTAGTAGTGGCAACCTGGAGAACACACACAAACACACAAATACAAGGATACAGTTGGCAGTTTACGGACATTTGTGTCACATATTTTCTGCAAACATGTGTTCATTTAATGCAAAATATCACTTTGTTGCACACATACGGTATATTTGCTATCAATATATTTTAATTAAAAGCAAATTTATATCTATTAAGTGCAAAAATAGGACATTGTTGCACATGCATATATGTTTTCTGCAAGCAAATGTTAACCATTAATGCCACTTTATTGCCCATGCATATATATTCTGCAAATATATTTTTATTAAATTCATATATATTCATATATATATTGCTTTGTTGCACATGCTTTTATTCATGTTATTCCTGCAAACATGTTTTAATTTAATGCAAAAATACCACCTTATCAAATCAAATCAAATCAGAATTACTTTATTTATCCCGAAGGGACCCATGTATTATCCACAAGTATATTTTAATAAATGTATCTATATCTATCTGTCTTTTATTTTAATATTTCCATGCATATTAATACCCAAATGTCAAATTCTTGCATATAAATAATCAGTGTTCTGTACAGGTACTTTTGTTGCACATATGAAGTCGTTGTGTTGCTTTCCAGTACCGATTATTTATATGCAAAAAAAAGTTAATTTGACATTCAGCAATGATGCATTTTTTGTATTATTACAAATAATTTTTAGTATTTTTGTGTCTTTTTTGTGGTAATTTTGTGTCTATTTTTAAGTAATTTAGTTTTTTTGTATTATTACAAATAATTTTTAGCAATTTTGTGTCTTTTTTTTTGTAATTTTGTGTCTTTTTTTTAAGTAATTTAGTTTTTTTGTATTATTACAAATAATTTTTAGTAATTTTGTGTCTTTTTTTAAGTAATTTAGTTAAGTTGATATTTAGCAATGATGCATCTTTTGTATTTTTACAAATAATTCACTATAACTTAACATTCAAGATCATTAAGCAATTAAAGAATACTGTTAAAAAATGTTAACTGTAAATTAATATAATGTGACATTATAGATTTTTTATGGTTAATATTTGCAATAAAAGTAATTTACTTTTGTTTGGCATTTGTACGAAAACACAATAATTTTTTTAATGTTATTTTATCGATGATTTCTTTAAAAATGCAGATTATATACAGTAAATATCTGTATTAAATATGTATTATCCGTATTTTTTAACATTAAAAGTTTTAAGTTTTTTGTTAATGTTCCATGTAGCAGTATGATGAGTGTGACCTTTGACCTACCGTCAAACACCGCCCGGCTGAACTGGGTGGTGGAGGCCAGAGGGAGGCAGGTGCAGTCGAACTTGTTGCCGTAGTTACCGATGCTGACCTCGAACTGGATGGCGTCGTCGACGTCCTGCAGCAGCGTGGCCGAGTAGAACGCCACGAAGAGAGAGAACTTCCTCTTCCGGAGAAACTTCTGTTGGACAAAGACAGAGGAAGATTGATAAAGAGGAACAATAAGGCCGATACTTTTCTTTCTGTTTGTCGTGTTTCTCTCCTTCCGTCTCACCTCCACCACCAGCAGGTCGTCTGACGGGATGTCTTCCGTTTTCTGCTCCGGCTTGTCCGCCAGTTTTGTCGTTACTTCCAGTAAAACTCGACCTCGGTACGCCACACCCTCCCCCTGACGGACAGAAAACAGAATTAAAGCTGCAAGCAGCGATGAATCAAGGACTCTCTTCGTTCATTGGTTATGAAAGGGGGCGTGGCTAATCAAAAGGGGCGGGACTTTATGAAATATTGTTATGAAGAACTGTTCAGTGATGAACCATCATCATGCATGACAAGTTTGAGGCAGATTGGACAATGTATGGTGAAGTTATAAGGTCTCGTGTTTTATGCCAAAACGCCATATTTTGTGTCTTTTTTTAGTCATTGTGTGTCTTTTGTTAGTCATTTTGTGTAATTTTTGGTCCATTTGTCGTTTTTTAGTCATTTTGTGTCTTTTTTGTTGTTGTTTTGTGTCATTTTTTGTCATTTTGTGTCTTTTTTTGGTCATGTTGTGTCTTTTTTTGGTCATTTTGTGTCTTTTTTGTCATTTTGTGTCATTTTTTTTTAATCATTTTGAGTCATTTTTGTCATTCTATATCTTTTTATTGTCATTCTGTGTCTTTTGTTAGTCATTTTGTGTAATTTTTTGTCATTTTGTGTCTTTGTTACTCGTTTTGTGTCTTTTTTTTGGTCTGTGGTGTGGCCTTGTGATGGTACTGAACATGTCCCAAGTCGATGAGAGTGAGTTCATGTCAGAAAGGTACAAATATTTAGTTAGTTAGCTGTTGATACAGTTGAAGATGTGGAAATGAATGCGGGTCATTTTTGACCCATGTTGTGCATCAAAGGGTTAAAAAGTAAAAAGTAAATGTGACGTCACTTTTCCGAGGTTGAGCGCTTCATGTGGATCGTTGAAGGCGGTAAACTCTCGCGGGCTGCCGTACAGGTTGACGAAACACGGGCCGAACGTTGGCAGGAAACCAAGACTGTCATCAACTACAAAGAGACAAAAACAGCCAATAGATTTAATCACAGACGGGGCAGAATGTAGAACTATGACAATGAAGAAAAGACTGTTTGATTGGCTGGTTGTTTGATTGATTGAAATGATTTGCACTCGACAAAACCGATTGAGAGAGTTTCATCAGAATCAAAGCCAAGGTGGAAACAGTTATGAGTTGAAAGAAGAATAAATTATATGTCAGAAAAATGAAGTGAAACTGTTCACAAAGAATAAAAGTGGAGTAGAGAGGATGGTGGACGTACTGCCAGAGTGGACGGTCCGTGGAGTCAAGTCATCTGAATGCGTAGAGAGGAAGGATGGTTCAGAACAACAGACAGATGTTCAGAGTCAGACAGAAAGGAAAAAAAACCTTTGAACGCCACTCAAACCCAAACAGATGCACGAGACAACCACGCAGAAAACAACTATCAATACTCAAAGCAAAATCATTTGGCCTGCTTCAAGTGTGGAGCTGAAAACAAGACGATGGTGTGGCATTATGCTGCGATATGCTGACGACACCTCGTTATTCACATGATGTTTTAACTAGAGATGTTCCGATACCATTTTTCCCTCCCGATACTGATTTCGATACTTGAGCTGTGGGTATCGGCCGATACCGAGTACCGATCCGATACCAGTATGTTATAAAAAAATATCATCCTACACCTGCATGACTGTGATATGATTATCATTGTGGTAAGGCCTGGCTCAGGTTAAACCCTTTGTAAGACATGAATAAATACAGCAGATTCAAGGCATTTAGTGTTACATTTATTTTTAAATAAAACTATAAACAAAACAGTAGTGCAAAAGCAGCTTAAATAAATAAATCTGGGATTCCCCGGAGAACATTTTTGCCCAAAAAACCTAAATTTGGTGCCTCTCACACATTCTAATGCCACTATTCCATCTTAATTATTGCATATTTTAGAGAATTATTGTAAAGGAGGATAAGGGTTCTTCTATGTTTTATTTAAGGCGTCTTATTTTGACAGTCTTCTTGTAAATTCTGTAGTGGACTCTGCTAACACATCCACGTGCCCTTATTTTGAAAGCCACATGTGTTGTATTTTGAAGGCGGGTCTAACACGTTCTTACACTCAAAGTCGGAACTTTAAAGTCTGAACTTGGAGCTCGGAACAATGTTGAAAATTCTGAAATTAGTGTAGACCTTGAACGCACCATTAGCTGCCGGACTTTTGCTCCGATACTGCATTTTCTGCAGTATCGGAGCAATTTCCGATACTGGTATCGGAATCGGAACAACTCTAGTTTTAACACAAAGACAAAGAAACAACTGGAACTCGTCACACACAGTGAGAACAACTCATGCATGTCGTCTTCATCTGGGACAAAGGAAAGACAAGACAACTGTGAGGACCAAGCAGCGTCAGACCGAGTTAGTCTACATGCTTCACTGGACAACAAACAACTTCCATGCTTTGTTATGTTCGCAAACCACAGATCCGTCTGGTGGTTCAAGACCTGAGATCTCTAGAATCTAATCCAACTTTCAGTTCCTTACACTTGATTTCAAAGGACTTTTTAGTCTAATTATTGGATTCCAAATGGATGCACACTGGATTTATCTGAAGTCAATAAATACAGTTGTAGTCATTTGACATCTAGTTTGACGAATTCTAGAGCGACATTTGAAAGCTGCACTTGCTGGGCAATAATTCAATACAATAATATGTCGTCTTTCATTGGCATCAAGGTTGTAATAGTTTGGGATTTTTCATTAGTTTTAGTTTTAATTTCGTTGTCAATTTTTATTTTCAAATTCAGTTAGTTTTGATTAGTTTTTTCGAGTGTGTTTGCTAGTTTTAATTACTTTTTTGGGGGGGGAAATGCTTATTAGTTGTAGTTGTTTTGTAATGGGATATTTGTTGGGTGCCAGATTCAATAAGGTCAAAATAAATGTTTCCTTTATTTCCTTTGTCTGATCCATCTCAGCCCCAATAAGTTTATTAAGTCATAAAACCAGATAGATGAAATAGATTTCATATCAACCAAAAAGGTCGAAAACGAAGGACATTTTCACTATAATTTTAGTTCGTTTTTGTTAGTTTTGTAACCACAAAATACAGTTTCAGTTAGTTATTGTTTTTTAAAAACTCTTATTGTTATTTCAGTTAACGAAAATGTTTTTTCAATTCTAGTTATTGTTTATTGTGACCTTATTGAATCTGGCACCCGACAAATACCCCATTACAAAACAACTACAACTAATAAAAACTAAACTAAAACTAATTAAAACTAAACTAAAACTAATAAAAAATAAACTAAAACTAAGCATTTTCCAAAAAATAAAAACTAATTAAAACGACCAAACTCACTCTAAAAACTCATTAAAACTCACTGAATTTGAAAACAAAAAAGCACAACAAAATTTAAACTAAAACTTGTAAAAAATCCACAACTATTATAACCTTATTAGGTATATAGGTATAGGTACAAACCTCCAGACCAGTTCCATTATGTTCAGATCTAAAAGTGTTCCAGACTTGAACCATTATGTTCCAACTACCATCCAGTCTCGAGGTACATTCACCTGATTCTTCAAATGTACACTAAGAAAGTTATATATTCTTTATTTCACCTGACCTCGGTTTGTTTAAAGGTAGTTTGAAGTGGAAAAAAAAAAGTGTTATTTCGGTGGAAAACAACACAAAACAAACTACATTTGGACCTGAAAAAGACCAAAACCAAACCAGAAAAGATCAGTGAAGTATCAACACTTTGGTGCAGTTAAAGCCAACCAGTTCCAGTCCAAACCAAACTGGTTGGATCCAGTCCAGCTCAGACCAGTTTGAACTGGTTTCTTACCGTCTATCTCTCCACCGGGGGCTGAGATCTTGGACATACAGAGGTGGGTGGTGCCGATGACGTCGTTGTGACTGGCTCGGTCCCTGAAATTTAAACAAAGTAAGAGACGATGAACAGTGAGCTTCATAACGTTTAAATCCAAACGGTGACATCATGTAAAATGTAAACAGGCCACGAATAAGTTAAAGGAGGAACACGGAGGGAGAAATACGAGGTAAAGTTTTGGTGTGAGGTGAAAGAGAATTGTAAAACACAAATTGCTCTATTTCTGCATTTTTGCGTCAAATTTTGGGCTTCTTGGAGTCCTGAATAAGTAAAATCAGAACACACAGACATGACACACATGTTTTAAGGTTCAGGTTGAGTTAAACTTTCCTAAGAATATCATTATATATATATATATTATATATAAATGTGTGTATATGTATGTATATATCTACTTGCACTAATGTACAGTGAGATCTGCATTTTTTTTATATTATATAATCTATACCTATATATACTGCATTTTTATACAATTCATTCCTGTATATATTGCAATATGATTCACTTAATTACTGTTTAAGCACTTCTGGTTAGATGCTATCTGCATTTCGTTGCTTTGTACTTGTGACATGTGCAATGACAATAAAGTTGAATCTAATCTAATCTAATTATCTTTCAAATCCATCTCAGATTAAAGTCCATAAAGTAGCCAATTAGTCAGAGTAAGATAGATGGTCCTTGTGAGAGCAGAACTAGCTTTAAATAATCACGTTTTATGGTTTTCTGCACCATCAAAGTAATCCAGGAATACTTTTCTGTAAATTCGTGGACACATTGCAAACAGGAACTGCTAATAACTAATTCTACAGACTTTTAATTCTGCCAGTTGGCCAAATTGTAAACAAAAATGGGCTGAAAGGTTTTGGTCTTGGTCTTGTTTGACGTTGTTTGAACAATGTTTGACTTTTAAAACTTCTGCTCTAAACTTATGACGTACTCTTTTCAGTTTTGTGTAAAATTCTGGATATTCTGATAAGTTTGATGAAACAAAATGGGAAAATAAAGTTATATATCAGTGAGGATTCACCAGTCCAGAATTCTGATCCTCATCTTCTCACACATGGAGGGAAACTGGGAGGGAGAAAGAAAGAAAGCATAAACTGTATAATGATAATAATGACAATATTTGCCTTGAAAACACAACTAAAGTTGCATAAAAACGTGTGTTTGCAGAGTGTTTTTGTGTGTCTCACCCTGATGGGCATGGTCAGACTCTGGTTCCACTGTGGATTGGCGTTCTTCTCCAGAATCTTAGTGCAGACCTGAAAAAGACAAGAAAATACAATATGCATTCAATGGTTAGGTTCGGTGTCCATCTACTTATTGAAAATACACGTTTTATTTACAGTAATAACTTCATTTATATCTGATATGTAGACAAGCTGAGAAAGCCAGTTAAAAGTGCAATAAAAGGAACTTTCACAGTGTGACATTTATGTTTCTCGACTATTATTACTTTCTACAATGAAAACTATTACTATTTTTAATTTACATGCAAATAGACTGTTTTGTACTTTTATTATTTATTGTTTTTTCCTGCTGTTTCTGTGTGTATAAATGGTAAAAAAAATAAAATAAAAAGGTACATTTCCATAGAAACCTGGGTCTTTTGTTTGTATTTTGGGTTCCTGGCAGCTTTATACTTTGTTAATTAAAATAAAATGTAAAATCTGACTGATAGCTAGTTTGTGTGTAGAAAAAGGAGCCGTGCATGTGATGTAAGGACAGACTGAAAGATGATAAACAGACAGACATTAATGCAGAGGAAGTTGACACATTTGAACCAAAATCTTCTGGACTTTGTGGGAGTTGGGACACTCAGCATGGCCTGAGACTTAAAATTATGACCTGAACTGGGCCATACACTGACAGGACTGGTCATTTACGGTTAGGAGAGGTCAGAGTTCAGGAAAGGTATGCATGGGGGAGCACAGGATAGGATGTGGAGCTTCAGCAGACAACAACACACACACATAAAGTTTGATCAGTGAGATGTTCAATCCCCAGATGCTTGGTTAATGGGTGGTAACCAGTGCATATCATTTCCAAATTGACCAATTGCGTTAAAGAGCCCACCCATTGTACGGGATTTCGCCAAAATCCAAGAAGCTATATGTAAAATCAGAGTTGCTTGTAAGCACTTTGTCCTGTGATGCCGTTGGGGTCACTTGGCAGAGTCCAGCGCTGAGCATTGCATTTGGCTATGATTCTTTCAATAAATGGTTGACTTTATTCATTTGTCCTGAGTGTTTTGTAAACCAAGTTTAGGAAAAAGAACCCGGGTGAGAGGTAGAAGCTGTAAAAGCTTTACGCTCTAACAATTTTGGTGCCGTGACCCGGATTCTTCTTGGTTGAGGATTTTTTCCATATTTTTCTTCTTTTCCTGATGGACCAGAGGGACTCTCCCCCAAACGACAAGGAGCTCCACAAATAAGGTAAACAGAAAACCTTTTTGAATTTCTGCCAGACTTTGGTCTATCTGTCGTGTTGGGCGAAGACCTCTGGTCTGGAGGAAAAAAGATTCTAAATTGTGAGTATTATGTTGTTCTTAGAAAATGTGATTGAATATAGCCACATGTAATGTTAAAAACACATATGTACATATAGGGCAAGTAAATGAGCGTCCGAAACATAGCAATTTGGAACACATCAGGACTTCCCCGTAAAAGTGGAAGGAGCCTTAAATTTAGAAAACCTGTTTGGAACAGGTAAGTGCGGTTCTGTTAGATAGTGTAAGAATAAATATATATTCATAGTTAAGTTAGGGAAAAAATCTTGTTTGGAACAAGTGGTTTTTTAACCGTCGTTATTCAGCGAAGGCAGTTAGGGACTGTCAAAATCCTGTTTGGAATGGGTCGGTTCCGCACTTAAAAGGATAAAGGAAGACAGCTGGTACTGTCAGGGCCCAGGAAAAAGGAAAAAGGATATGAAAAGGCAATAGGACGCAGGGACAGATTTTTTGTTTTTCATACGGCTGTGGGAGGTTCCTCTCAGAGGCTCTAAGGTGAAAGCTCCAGGACTCACGGGTCCATTGCACGGGGCTCTCCAAAAACACAGTTCTGACACTGACACTGCACCTGAGTCTGTTGTAAAAGGGAAAACAGAGGAGATTTTGGGAGAAAGACTAGCTAAGTTTCGTCCGCCTGAAAGGGTAGAAGCTTGACGAAAACTTCCAAAATCACTAGTTCCTCTTGTTTCCCCCGGCTGCGAGGTTGGGCCCTAGGCTCCCTCGGGTGACCACTTCAGACAATAAGGGCAGTGTGTGTATAATGATAATTTTACACTGTGCATATTGTAACTGAGGACTGAAGAGAAATGTCTGAGAAAAAGGTGGTGGAGGAATGGAATAACTGTAAACCTGATACAGTCGGGGATTTGTTGAGTAAAGTCTATGAGAGACAAAATGAACGCACCACAAGTGATGATAAAGCAAATCAGACTAAAAAATTAATTAAATGGGCAAGACAAATGCAGAATGAAGGTGTGATGGGACCTTGGGAGGGTCCAGAGCCACAATATGAAGATTTATTAAAAATCCAACAATTATATAAAACTAAACTTGCGAATGAACAACAGCAACAGATAAAACACCCATCTGGCATAAAAAGTTTGACCACAAAAAGTAAAATAAATGAGTTAGAGAATGACTATAAAACATGCAGAGTTTATGTTACTGATGTGGGATGTATTCAAGATATCCTTGGGCCGGGTAAAATTGTGAAACAGCAGCAATCACTAGTACCAACTGCTCCTGCTGCGTCTTGCACACCTACAGAGACCCCCCCCCCTTACCAGGCTGCAATAGAACAATTAAATCAGATGACAGATAACGTGTTAATGGAGTCAAATGATGAACATCAAAATCCGTTGTTACCATTAGGCTTTATTACAGCCGCTGCAGGTAAACTGGCCGGAGCTGTTCATGTGTTATCTGAAATTAATAACTTAAGGAAGACGTTTCAGAAACAGAAAAAATCAGAGGCTCAAATTCAAGCTGCAGTACTGAAAGTAGCAGGTCTTCTAGAAACTGATGATGTAGAGGAAGACACAGCTGTGACCTTTAAAACTCTTTGTGACTCCCTTCCAGGGGCTGGAGGCCAGGCGGCGTGTGCCACAGTGCAATCTACGCCCCCTGGTACGCCAGTCTCAGCCACAAACGCGGGTGTAAAAATAGTAAGTTATGAACAGGAAATAGAACGGGCAAGAAGAGAGGCAGATGACACACAGATAGGAGAAGACGACAGCCAGGGGTTAAGGGAGAAGCGAAGGGAAAAAGAGATAAGAAACAGAGAGTGTAGAAGTTTGGGGGTTCCTGATTCAGAAATGAGAGGTCTGATGGGGCTTGAGGGAAAGACTAGAAAGCAGAAGGACAGGACTAGAAGAGAGCAGGGGTTCAGACAGGAAGAGAGAGATTGGATGTACAGACGGTATGAGAGAAGTAAGATGAAGAAAGAGTTTGAGGACAGACTGAGAGAAGAAGAAGGGAACTCTTATGCCTTGCTGGATGAACACCTTGTAAAATCTAAACCTAAAGTTACAACTCCTGTTCATACTGATGAGAGTGATGAGGATGACCACAATAATGGAGGTTCTAAAGACCTCAGAACCCCCCTTTTTTATTCTCACACCCAGTCCTCAGACAGCCACCAAATGCCTTTGATGGTTAATACGGATGGTTGGGGCAGAAGAAGTGAACATTACAGTCCATTCACTGTAAATGACATGTTAATTATTCAGACAAAACTCCCACCCCTAAAGGAGGGAGGGGGAGGTTGGATTCGAGCATTCACAGAGCTTGGCAAGGGATGCACCTTGTCTATGGGAGATTTTAGAAAGTGCATTGGTGCTTCACTTAGTCTGGCAGAGACAAATGAACTAGAACGGAAAGCTGGTTCAAATCGGGCAAGCGATGATACACGACTAACTGCTCACAGTGACAGCTTATGGCAAACCATTAGAGTAATGTATCCTGCAAAACTCAACACGGCTGAATTGACAAACATGGTGTTAAAACCAGGAGAGACAGGAGCAGAATATCTTACTCGGACCAAAATCAAATGGCAGGAAAAGACAGGTGTTGTGGTGAATGGTCAAATGGAAAGTGTTTATCGCAATGCAGTTGAATCCTCACTCCCAACTAGCATTACTGACAAACTGAAAGATACAGTTGGTCTTAATCGCATGGATTTTGACCTCTGGTCAAGCCATGTGGAACACCATATTGACAAAAAACAATCTGAGAAGGAGGATACACAAAAACAGTTATTTGAGTTACAACTACAACTGACTAAAACACAGTTACAAGAGGCTAGAAAGAAAATAAATGATGACAAGAAACAAGTTCAAAATGGACAAAAACAAATTGAGAATACACAGGCTACACAACAAGACTTTGAACCCTATAGCGGTGATAAATTACAGTGTTATCAAAATAACACAAATTTGAGAGGCAGAGGAGCCTCAGGCTTTAGAGGAAGGGGCTTTGGAGGTAATTTTAGATTAAGTCAGAACCAGACTGAAGGCTGTTATCTGTGTGGCGCGTACGACCATTGGATGCGAGACTGCCCATATAATCATAGGGCTGGACTTCCACCCAACCCCCCCTTCCAGAGTAGGGGGAGGGGGCTTCCCTTTAGGGGGAGGGGTCGTGGAGGTCAACAGGCACCACATCCACCCACATACCAAGAGATTCCAAATCAACACATGATGCCACATCAGGGGGCCCCAAGTCAATTTATGATGTCATAGGGATGCCGGGGTTCTACAGGGGATGGTGATGAATGGCAGCCAGCGGTACTGTATCCAGAACCGTTGGTCGAATTGGATATTGGTGGAAAAACAACTACATTTATGCTTGATACAGGAGCTAGATTTAGCACCTTAAATGAAAGTTATCCACCTTCAAAATACACCACCCCAGTTGTAGGATTTTCGGGCAAATCAGAGTTACTGCCATTCTCACATCCCCTTGATTGTATCTGGGAAGGACATAAATTTAAACACAACTTCTTACTATCTCCAAAGTGCCCAGTCAATCTATTAGCGAGAGACATATTGGGGGCTCTATCAACTCAAATTGTCTGCACCGAAACACACACTGATGTGATCTTTCCGGATGGAAAGATCAGACGCTGTCTGATAAAAAATAATTCAAATCAGATGTACGTATAGAACCAAGCAGAACCCACCACAGAATTTAATGCCATTGTCTGGTGGGGTAAGTTGACCCACAGCCAAGATATTCCTCTTGCGCGTGAGTATCAAGATTGGTTGCCTTGGATAAGCACGCTTCGCGCGTATGAACCTCCGGTTGACCCATTACATTGTACATATAACTACATTTTGGAGGATGATCAAACAGAGGAAGAGATTGTGGAGTATGAAAGCAAGTGGCAAGGTGTAATGGAAAGATTTTCTAAAAGGGGAGAGCCATGGGTGGGGTTTAACAGCATATACGTTGGACCTGAAGGGGTGGCTGCAGATGTTGAATTGGGTGAAGAACTGAAAGAGCTCTATGCACTTGACCATGAAGCAGCGCCCCATGTGACGCTAGCGATTGTGGCGGGGGGACAAGCAAAGAATTTGGGTCCAATGGTAAAACGTCTGAAAGATCCTAAGCTTACATGGAAAAAGACTGGCAATCACAAACTGTTGATGTGCGTTGAGGAAAACGCTTTTCGCATTGCACATAGCTCATCAGCTGCACAGGCTTTTGAGAAACACATATTGACACGGACCCATGGTAGAGAGAACACAGATTCCCCGATTGCGGTTCATTTACTTGACCATGTACCAGCCACCGTCTGGTCTCAAGGACCGATGGATGTTGGCTTCTGTAGAGGGATACAACCTATCTCACTACAAATGAAAACACCTGTGCCAATTTATCAAGCTCAGTATCCACTAACACCGGAGAAAACTGAAGGTATTCGTGGTACGATCCAAGGTCTCTTGGAGGCCGGTGTGTTGATGAAATGTGTGTCTCCATACAATACACCACTAAACCCTGTAGAGAAACCTGGAAAAAAGGACTACAGGCTTGTCCATGATTTAAGGAAGATTAATGCAGAGCTACAAGTATCAAATTATGACACTCCCAATCCTTACACCATGCTAGCTGCTATAGAGAACAAAAACAAATGGTTCACTGTAATGGATTTGGCAAACGCATTCTTCTGTATTCCGATAGCGCGAGAGTCAAGGCAATTTTTCGCGTTCACATTTGATGGTCAACAGTACTGTTACAGTCGCCTTCCTATGGGCTTGTCAGACAGCCCTTCTCTGTTCAATACAGCTATGCGTTCACTCATGAAAGACTTAAAACTCCCAGAAGGAGTTACTGTTTTGCAGTATGTGGACGATATTCTGATAGCCAGCCCAGATGAAGGCACGACAGCCAAGGCATCAGCCTTTATGTTACAATGGTTGGATAAACAAGGCTTCAAAGTGTCCAAGCAAAAGCTTCAGTTATGCCGACCAAGAGTGACATTTCTGGGCAGGGTAGTGAGTGCAAAAGGATTATCAGTCACCAGTTCACACAAAGATACAATCCTAAAACATCCTAAGCCCAACACAGTGAGAGAAATGATGGCCTTTTTGGGCCTCATTAATTACAGCAAAAACTTTATCAGCCAATACACTGAAATCGTGGCCCCCTTGAGGTATATGATCAGAGAAGCAGGTAGCAAAAACTTACGAGGTAAACTAACTTGGACTATTGAGGGTGAGCAAGCATTTATCAGCATCAAACAGAAACTGTTGAGAGCAAGTGAGCTAGCCAACCCAGATCACACCAAATCCTTTCATCTTGATGTACATGAGTCTAATGGTTTTGTCAGCGCCGTTTTGTATCAGAAAGGGGTTCAGGGAAGGAGAGTGTTAATGTACCACAGTGCAAAACTTGATAACACAGAAATAGGACAGCCTACCTGTGTGAGAGGAATATGCGCAATTGCAAATTCCATAAAAAAAACCAGCCATATAACTATGGGTCAAGATGTCTATATTCACACCAACCATGGAGTTTTAAACCTTATCACCAGCCAAAGGTTTACAATGTCCTCAAACAGGACCAAGAAATTACAAGCATTGTTAGATCAAACTAACCTGCACTTTACACCAAGTGAAACTAATATGGCCATAGGCCTCCTGCCAGGCGAGGTGCATGACTGTGAGAGACAGACAGAGGAAGAATGCAAAATACATGATAATGTGTTCTCTGAACCTTTAAAAGATGCTGATTTAACGCTGTTCACCGATGGACACAGTCATTATGAACAAGGACAAGGCATAGTAGCTTCTTATGCAGTGATAGCAGAGGCAGAAGGACAGTGGGAAGTAGTCAGTACGGACATTCTCCCATCTAAAGCCTCAGCACAAACAGCTGAGTTGACGGCTATCATTGAAGCATGTAAAGCAGCAAAAGGAAAGACAGCTAATGTGTACACAGACTCAGCATATGTTGTACATGCAGTACACATTGATCTACCTAGTTGGTTAAGGACAGGCTACTTAACAACACAAGGTAAGCCCATCAAACACATGCAGGAGGCCCAGCAACTGTATGAGGCATTAAAGTTACCAAAAGCTGTTGCTATACTCAAATGTATAGGGCACCAAACGTCAGACACTTTTGAAGCACAGGGCAATAATAAGGCTGACCAGGTAGCTAAACTAACAGCAGGCTATGACGCCACCGGGCGTTTACAGCAAGCACAGAGGCAGGCTCAGAATGATGAGCAGAGGGGAACTCAGTATGGGAGGGGGACAGCAGAAATACTTGAGCTACAAACTACTGCAGCACCACAGGAGAAACAAATCTGGCTAGACAAAGGGGCAAGGAAGTCAGATTTTGATGGGATATGGAGAAATCATGAAGGAAAGATAGTAGCTCCGGCCGGACTACTTAGTATTTTGTGTCAAGAAGCTCATAGCAGGGGGCATCAATCAGCGCGACGTGTGGAAGAACTCATTAAACAACAATGGTGGCACCCCCACCTAAGTGACATTTGTAAATATTTTGTACAGACGTGTATCACGTGTCTAAAATATAACCCTAAACGGACATTAAAAGCGGGACAGGGAGGCTTTCCTGTTCCGGACGCGCCATGGAAGGAAATAGTCATTGATTTTACAGACATGGGCGTAGACCATAAAGCTTATGGTTTAAGATATATCCTTGTTGCGGTTGATACATTCTCCCGGTGGGTGGAAGCAAAAGCGGTTAGACATGAAACAGCAAATGAAGTAACCAGATGGTTAACGTATGATATAATACCAAGATTTGGCTTACCGCGAATTATCAGATCAGACAATGGTTCTCACTTCTCTAACAAGGAACTGGGGGAGGTAGAGAAGACATTTGGGGTCCTACACAGGTTTGGCTCTGTGTACCACCCAGCTTCACAAGGCCTGGTGGAAAGAGCAAACCGGACCATAAAAGAGCAACTGGCAAAAATCTGCAGTGCAACAAAGCTTAAATGGCCTGATGCCCTCCCAATTGTCCTGTTTAACATGAGGTCTCAGCCAAACGCCACGCATGGGCTGACGCCACATGAAGTGTTAACGGGGAGGAAAATGCCTTGCCCATTTACAACAGTGCCATCCTCAGACGAAATGACAATAAAAAATCAAACTGAGGAAATGAGTGACTATGTAAAAATGCTGAAAAAAGCTGTGAGTGACCTTTCCTCACAGGTGCAGGAGAGTTTACTTCAGGATCCAGACGACATACAGCCCACTCGAGTCGAGGTGGGAGATTGGATTCTGAGGCGCCAGTACCGAAGGGACTGGAGTGAACCTCGTTGGTTGGGCCCATTCAAAGTAGCCCAAGCTACTGATTACAGTGTGAAGGTCTGGCTAGACCAACACAGACTGAGTAATTGGTGGCATAAAACTCAGTGTACAAAAACAACATTAGCTGATAGGTCCTTGACAGACGTGAAACAGTCTCTGAGGGACCTAGACAGTGACAGGGAAGAGGAGAAGGAGTGTGGTAAAGATGGACATGCCTCAAAGGAGGTATGATAAGCCATTTAAACGACTTGGTTGTGATACACGAGCAGGCCTGATCACCCTGACGGTTATCACAATCATAATTGTCGCTCCCATTTTGTGGTTGGAAAAACAAGAACAAGAACAGGAACAACAATTAACAATTACTCCCGAAAGTCTTACTCAATTGATACAAACAATACATAAACGGTACGTGGGTGGTTCCCCCTATTTGCATGCCAATGGAAAACCAAAAGTACTTCAGTTTCAGGAAGGGGTCACCGGCAGTGTAAGCATTGACCTCTGTGACCTTATTTCCTGTTCAGTAACAAATTATCGGTCTCATCAATTAGTGGAACAGTATATTTGTGTTCCACCTGATTGGATGTTGTATTCAGTTGAAGCGCACTGGCATCAATTTACTTGTAGATCATGGGCTGAGGTAGTTGCAAATACAGGACCCGTAGATTGGGGCTACCAGAAAGGTAACAGGTTTAAAGGTCAGATAACAATTATTAAGGCCAAAGTGAAAGCAGACAGTGGGGTTATTAATAGTAATCCTTTGGTTATTACCTTAAAAAATCCAACAGTAGATGATGATGGTTCTTGGTTTGCACTAGCTTCAAATGAGAAACCATATCAAGTTGGTCACTTTAAAATTAAAATCTTTAGACATACAGTGACCCCTACACGGAATA
The DNA here is from genome assembly GCF_030273125.1 of Centropristis striata. NCBI lineage: Eukaryota > Metazoa > Chordata > Actinopteri > Perciformes > Serranidae > Centropristis > Centropristis striata. The sequence goes on along the minus strand of NC_081533.1, from coordinate 1,700,494 downwards.
TATTCCAAGCTGAAACAGAAGAACAAATAACAACTGACCAAACTGCTGTGGCAAAAGCCACGATGACACATCAACAAAGGCTCTCTGTGGAAACAGGCTATGTGGAAAGTAATCGGTGGTTAGAATTACTTGAGTCTGAAGCTAAAACTATTATACAAGATGACTGCATAGTCTGTGCTGCCTCAAGGCCAAATTTGATTATGGTAGCTACAGTTCTGGACACAAATACTAATTATACTAATTGCCTGATAGACATTATGTCAAAAGAAAATCCCAGCCCACATTGTGAGGAATTAGATCGTGTGTTTCCCTTGGCACCTAAGGGGGCCGCCCCACCAGTATTTGTGCCAGAACCAGTCAACATTACTTGTTTATTGCGGGAAAATCCAGGTAAAAGAGCACTCATTTATGGTAATATTGATCCAGATATGTGCAGTAATATTGTTAATGTCTCTGAATGGCGTAATGCCACTAACTTAAATGTTGCACGGGCAGATGTCTGGTGGTACTGTGGGGGCCGAACCCTCTATGGTTACTTGGCAAAAAACTGGCATGGGACCTGTGGTCTGGTCTCTTTAATATCACCGATACAAGTACTCCCAGTCACTGCTAAAGAAGTGTGGGATACGTCACGAATTTACTCCCCAAGATATGCTCGTCTGACCCGCAATAAACGAAGTAACTTTGATCCTAATCATGGCTCCCCGGTTTATATTGATGCAATAGGCGTCCCAAGGGGCGTTCCTGATGAATATAAACTGGTTAATCAGGTGGCAGCGGGGTTTGAATCCCTGTTTATTTGGGTAGTCCCAAATAAAAATGTTGACAGAATCAATTACATTCACTATAATCAGCAGAGATTGAGTAATTACACTCGTGATGGTTTTTCGGCAGCCCATGAACAAATCAGTGCGAATTCTCTTATGACCTATCAGAATAGGTTGGCCCTGGATTCAGTTTTAGCTGAGAAGGGTGGGGTGTGCAGCATGTTTGGCTCAGTGTGCTGCACATTTATTCCTAATAATACAGCTCCCGATGGTTCACTTACCAGGGCCTTAGAGGGCCTCCGTACCATGTCTAATGAATTGACAGAACACTCTGGAGTGACTAACCCTATAGTTGATTGGCTAGAATCTTCATTGGGCAGGTGGAAATCAGTTATTTTAGCTATATTTGCACCACTGTTCATAGTAGTGGGAGCCTTGATTGTATGTGGATGTTGCTGCATCCCTTGTATCAGGGCCCTTTGTGTGAGATGTATTGACACTGCGTTAGCTAAAAAGGATTATTTACCTGCACCCCCACCATATCAAATGGCTGAGGGGATCCCCCTTTTAGACCCCGTATTAATGACGGCGTCTGAGAGGGGGGGTGATCCCCTCCATCAACCTTATGCATTCTGGGACACAGAGGTAACTAGTGGGTAATTGGAAGGAAAAGGAGAGGAAAATTTTATTATAAACCCTCAACATGCCCAGTTTCTATATCCCTTAGAGAACGGTATAACAAAAGTGTTCTCATTAGACTAATCATATATATTCAACATAGCTGTCCTGTGAGGTATACTATCCAATTGCTTATCTTATTCCGGCTTATTGTATACTATGATACAATATTATAAAAAGCGTAAATTTATCTTCACAGGTAGTCCCTTTTAAAAGTATATACTGACCAAACAAACTGTTTATTTCAGGTATTCTAATCTATATGGCCGGCTAGTGCCGGGGTTAGATAGTATTATTTTTACTGTTTTGGCTTATGATTAATTGCATGACGATTAACTAGATTCTAGTAGTACTTATAACTAATGATTAGTCTTACACCTAAATTGAATTGAATTGGCTCTGAACTAAAAGCAACCAGGTCACCATTTTTAGTTGAGGTCTATTGTTTGGTCACTAGAAGTCACCATTTTCATCATGAGTTTATTGTGTTGGCTGTTGAAAGTAATAATAAGTAATAATGTGTTTGAAAAAGTGTTGAAAGATATGTTCTACCTGCTAAGGCTAACATACAGTTAATACATTTCATGTCTATTAATTAGAAGCTAAAATGTATACTGTGGTGTGTTAACGTTGATCTTTCTCCTGACAGGCTTTGTGAGGACATTAGACTCACCACACAATACACATACAAGCAGGGAGAGAAGACAGATAGCAGAGAACAGACACACACACACTCAGACCTTCACAAGACACTCTGACCTTACTCTGACCTTAGGTCATACATACACACACTTAAGGAAACTAGCAGGCGAAGAGGAAATGGCAGAGACAGAGAAAGGCCTGGATTTTTTTTGAACTCACGTTAAAGGAGTGTAAAACATTAGAGCAGAAGACTTTTCACCATATGACACTTCTACACATTTGGCACAACAAAAACAAGATTGTCTGATTAATGTTATTCTCTGACTGCTAAAATGTATGATGATAATTGCATATCACTGTTTGATAAACTTAATGGGAGTGTGATCACATGTAAAGTTTGAAAACACATAGACTCACATGAGGGGAGGGTTAATAAATGTCATAGAATGATACAATATAAATTGGAAATATAAAGACATAAAATTCATCTTATAAATGAATTGCCTCTGCATAGGTTGTCTACCAAAACTATAGAATATACTATAAACAGGTTAACATGTCTAATGTCTAAAAATGTTGATAATGGCAGGAATGGTGAATGAAGGATTTTTCTGTGATCCACTTAACAACAGGAGTTTTACAATAACTTAACCAAATTAAGATTCACAGGTTGGAGAAAGATGGCCTCAGACCGAGGTGAAGACATCTGATGAAGATCACTCCCCGCCGCTTTTTCAATTTGCTGTTTATATTTGCGAAGATAAGGTTAACACATTTACAGATATAGGGCACGTCTACACTTAGCTGAAGCTATAGTTGAGTTGGGAGAATTAAATGTACACGATAACACACTCTGTCTGCACACACACTACAGGCCTGCTCGGACAGGGAGGTGGCAAATCAGCAGTGAATCGGCTGGAGGTGCCGGGGGGAGGCGGCACATGCTGCTGAAGGCCAAGACATTGACCTGCTGTTTGCCTAGCCCCTGGCAGGTTTAACACATCACTATTTTTGGGTGAAGTGATTAAATCACTTCAACAGAGGGAAATTGTGGGAGTTGGGACACTCAGCATGGCCTGAGACTTAAAATTCTGACCTGAACTGGGCCATACACTGACAGGACTGGTCATTTACGGTTAGGAGAGGTCAGAGTTCAGGAAAGGTATGCATGGGGGAGCACAGGATAGGATGTGGAGCTTCAGCAGACAACAACACACACACATAAAGTTTGATCAGTGAGATGTTCAATCCCCAGATGCTTGGTTAATGGGTGGTAACCAGTGCATATCATTTCCAAATTGACCAATTGCGTTAAAGAGCCCACCCATTGTACGGGATTTCGCCAAAATCCAAGAAGCTATATGTAAAATCAGAGTTGCTTGTAAGCACTTTGTCCTGTGATGCCGTTGGGGTCACTTGGCAGAGTCCAGCGCTGAGCATTGCATTTGGCTATGATTCTTTCAATAAATGGTTGACTTTATTCATTTGTCCTGAGTGTTTTGTAAACCAAGTTTAGGAAAAAGAACCCGGGTGAGAGGTAGAAGCTGTAAAAGCTTTACGCTCTAACAACTTCAGAGGTTTAATTTGGGCTTTGGGATGAAATGTTGTGAATAAATGACTCACAGTTTTTCCAGCGAAGTGGATCTCCACCAGAGGATCCACCAGGTTCTTCCTGTTGCTGTCAAAGCCAAGAATCTGCCTCATCCCGTCCATGAAGGCATCATCCACTGCACACAGGAAGAAATCTCTTTAGACTCGATGATGAAACAAAGACATACACAGTGATGGAAGAAAGTCATCTTTGCCAGTGCATACATCTTTTCTGGTATATTGGAAGTTGAGCCTCGGCTCTATAATAAAAATATAGTTTATAATAAACTGTTTATCCAACTTACAGAGACTCAGATCTCAAATGTCCCCTGGCTAGTTCCTATTGGTTACTATTATAAAATCTTCCATTAAGCTTTTCAATCTGAAGACCTGACTTCAAAATATCGACACGAGGGCCGCAATTGGCCCGCGAGTTTGAGACCCCTGGTTTATATGTATCAAATCCTATAACACATCTTATATTCATGTCCCTCTACTTCCTTCAGTCCAGCTTTGAGTAAATATATGAATATGGAGCTGAGTAACGTTGGTGAACTCACTCTGAGGCAGATCTTCAGCTCTGAAGATCCTCAGGGTGAACGTCGCTCCTCTCAGAGAAAGACCAGCCGGCCTCAGCAGGTTCCCTTCAATGTCTTCTTTGTCCTCCACACAGTCTCGTTTATCAGCCTGGAACACACACACACACACACACACACACACACACAAGTATTAAGGAAACATGCTAACATTACTAATATGTAAACAAAAAGACTATTAAAGCTGCGAGCAGCGATGAACGGACCGAGCAGAGTGGAGCCGTCAGGGGAGCCGACCTCTCTACGACAAACGGTTCATTAGTTAGGAAAAGGGGGCGTGGCTAACCAAAAAGGGCGGGACTTTATGAAATATTGTTATGTAGAACTGTTCAGTGATGGACCATCATCATGCATGACAAGTTTGAGGCAGATTGGACAATGTATGGTCAAGTTATAAGGTCTCGTTTTCTGCCAAAACGCCATATTTTGCCGCCATGCCACGCTCACATTGTGTGACGGTCTGCAAAGCTTTTAATAACTTTTGATCCCAAAGGCCTTGTGATAGTACTGAACAAGTCCGAAGTGGATTGGATTAAATCTGTAGGAGGAGTTTGTTAAAGTTTGCTGCGTGGAAATGGCGAAAAACGTCCAAAACGCCATTTTCAATGGCCTGTCCGTTTTTGGGTATGGCTTCTTGAGACTTTTTGGTGCGTCTTCACATGATACATGTATAGACCAAATTTCGCGTCTCTCCGTCAAACCTGTTTTAGAAGCTCAATTCTAGGGGGCGCTCATTTAGCCACGCCCATTTCTGGAACCAATGAAATACGCACATTTTTTTTTCGGCTGGATTTAATTTTTGTCCCAAGTTTGGTGAGTTTTTTTAATATGATAAAGCCTCAAAAACACGATTCATTTGCCGTTATAGTAATAAACAGACTGATTTCAACAGGCTCCTCCCACTGTTAGAGTTCGGGCCCTAAATATAAACATTATTAATTAAAGTTTCCTGATGCGGTTCGGTTCTTTGACTCACCGGCGGCTCGTCTCCGGCTGCCAGGACCATCAGGCTGACCTTTAGGTAACCTTTGACCCCAGCGGAGAGGTCGTCAGGGTCACACAGCAGAAGCCACTTCCTCAGGAAGCAGTGTCCTGGAGACAGAGGGGGCGGGGTCAAACAGAGGGGCGGGGTCAAACAGAGGGGGCGGGGTTTAACTCTGAACCAACCAATAATATACTGGAGCCAAGAACTTCAAAATAAGAGCCAGGAACCTAAAAGACTTTCTGAACTCAAAACTCCAAATAATCCAGACTTGTTGCCTCCATCAGACTAGAAAACAAAGCAGCGTGGAGCCCTACTGTACATTTACCTCTAAAGTTCTGGCTGTAAACTCCATGAGGCCAGTTTCAGTTTGATGATGATATACCAAGTAAAACTGGAGACAAGCTCAAATAGATTTAGTATCAAATGATAGAACTGGATGGAACCCTCTTATATGGTAGATTTGACACCTTTGGTCACATTTGACACATTTAAAATTCTTTATTGAGCATGATAGTGTTTTGAAAGTAAAAAAAGATTCAAAATCACATTTTATGTTTGACTAAAGGACAAAGAAAGACACAAAATGACCAAAAAAGACACAAAAGGCACAAAAAGACAAAATTACCAAAAAAGACACAAAATTACCAAAAAAGACACAGAAGACACAGAATGACTAAAAAAGACACAAAATGTCCAATAAAAAAAAAGACACAAAATTACTGAAAAAAGACACAAAATAGCCCCAGACTCCACAGAGTTAAATAAATGTTAAAAAGAAGAAGTTAAAACTAGAAAACAACTCCTAATCTAAAGCTTGAAACCACAAAATCAGCCTTTTTATTTTAGAAACATCATTGATGATAATGAATGAAAGTTTTTCACAAATTTGAATTTTATCAACGTCAGTATGGATTTAAATTATAAATTATAAATTATAAACATGAACTCACTGTGCTCGTTGTAGACGTTTCCAACATCCAGCTGGAAGAAACATCACAAGATTTTACTGGTTACAAATGTTGTTCTTTTTCTCATAAATATATGTCGTAAATCTTGGAAATTCTAAGATTTTTTTTTATATTACTGCTCTCTAAAGGCAAAATCACATGATTAAAATATAAAATATAAAACGTAAAACTCGTCTTTTAAAAGAAGAAACTGTCTAGTTTGGTCAGACTGGTTCGATCTCTTAGAACAGCAACAAAATGTCAAATATGCAAATATAAATAAATCTGGTTAAGACTGAAGTCTGCAGAGAATTTTTCTCATAAACAGAAATCTTTGGTGTTTTTTCTGCTGTTTTGTTTGATTTTACCTTGAATTCTCCGATCACAGCGTCGGTTCTGAGCGAGCGAGAGTCACACACCTGTCGGGCAGCAAGAGAAGGTTCAGAGCCAACAACAAACAAACAAACAAACAAACAAACAAACATGTGACTCACCGTGATGAAGATCGGCTCATCGAACAAATCTGACGGAGTCTCGAAGAAGTTCATGAAGAAAGTCTGTCGAGAGGAAAAACACTTTCAGTTTCAGTTTGTCAGAGAAACAAAAAACAGTTTAAACTTTTAGTTTTTTGGTCGTTTACCTCGTCAAAGAACGGGTTGTTGCCCTTCCTGATGCGGGTCCTCTTGGTCTGCCCGGATACCGTTACCTTGACAACGGGCTTGATGTTGATGCCCGGCAACTGTCGGCCCTCGATGACACGAACACGCACCTGGACAGGTAGACGTGGTCATTCAGCACATAAATATAAAGGTGTATTCCTTATTTATCAAATATATTAGCAGCTGGGGAAGAAGACCTCAGATATTATTTGAGATAAAAGCGTATATATATATATATATATATATATATATATATACAAGCCAGAATCATCAAGATTAGAAGAAAAACAGGCTTGAAATATTTCACTCTACGTTTTAATCTATATGATATATGAGTTTCACTTGAAACACACAAAAAGACAAAACACACAAAAAAACACGTAAAAAACACACAAAAAAACACATAAAAGCACAAAAAATTACAAAAACACACAAAAAACACATAAAAACACAAAAAAAGACAAAACACACAAAAAACACATAAAAAACAATCACAAAAAAACATGAAAAACACAAAAAATTACAAAAACACACATAACACACACACATTGACTAAAAACACATAAATCACACAAAAAATGACCAACCAAGTATTGATGTATAGAAATGAACAGACTCTCCAGAAGCCTGACAATTGTTTTTAAAATATCCTTTTTTTAAATTAATATTATGTAATATTCTAATTTTCTGAGAGACTGAGTTTTTTGAGTGTTTTCTTTATCTCTAAGCCAGAATCATCAAAATTACAAGAAAAACAGGCTTGAAATATTTCACTCTATGTGTAATGAATCTAAATAATAAACAAGTTTCACTCTCTGAAATGATTGACTGATGATATTGAACTTTTTCCTGATATTCTAATGTGTTTTAGATGAACCTGAATGGACTAAAATCCTCTAAATCAGTCTGTAGAGTTAAAGTGGTGTGGTGTGTTTGTGTTGTAATTCCCCCTGGTGACCACACGGCGGCGCTGTGATCTACAGCAGTAGTTCTAGATCCGCTCACAGAACACAATCTCACACGCACAGTTCAGATCACCCAAAAAAGACACAAAATGACTAAAAAAAGACACAAAATGACCAAAAAAAGACACAAAATGACTAAAAAAGACACAAAATGACTAAAAAAGACACAAAATGACCAAAAAAGACACAAAATGACACAAAATGATTAAAAAAAGACACAACATGACAAAGCAAGACACAAAATGACTAGAAAAGACACAAAATGACCAAAAAAGACACAAATTGACCACAAAATGATTAAAAAGACACAAAATGACTAAAAAAGACACAAAATGACCAAAAAAGACACAAAATGACTAAAAAAAGGTAAAAATTGACCACAAAATGATTTAAAAAAGACACAAAATGACCAAAAAAGACACAAAATGACTAAAAAAAGACACAAAATGACAAAAAAAAGACACAAAATGACAAAAAAAGACATAAATTGACCAAAAAAAAAGGAAACAAAAAGACTAAAACACATTAACACATGAACACTTTAACACAGTGGAGACAGAGCTGACTTCCAAAATGATTTGGCGACCCCCAGAAATCATCTGGCGACCCCGACTGGGGTCGGGACCCCCAGGTTGAGAGCAGCTGGTCCAGAGGATGCTCCTCCTCACCTGCAGGTCCTGGGGCTTGTTGGCCAGCGGCCTGGGCTGGCTGCTGGCTCCTCTCCTCCTCTTCCTCAGCCCTGCGTGGGTGTTGTAGGAGGGCGGGGAGCGTTTGGGCGTCTGGGCGGTGGGAGACTCGTGGCCCGAGGGCCCCTGGGGGCCCACGATGATCATGGAGCGGCCGTCGTCGGGGCCCTGGTCCTCGGTGGGCTCCAGCATCATCATGCTCTCTGTGTCCTCCTCGCCCAGCGTGTCCAGAGAGATCACTGAGGAGGAGGAGGAGGAGGAGACGAAGAGCAGGTTACAGCTCACACCTCTTCTAAAGGTTTTACAGGTTTTAACTTTATTTTACTGGTTTATAAATCTCTACGGAGCTGTTTCCTCCATGTCTGACTCCTTCCATCCTGCCTGTATTCACCACTTAAAACAGGTTTAAATACCATGTTGGTATATTTTTTCACCTATATGACCTGATAATAATAATAACTGATGTTTTATTCTGACTTACTGGATCAACATTTAGAACCAAAAAGAAACAAAGAAAAACCAACATAAATGTGATCTTGTGATTGTGTGTGATCCTGTCATCAACTCTGGTTTTATTCTAGTGGGACTCTGTTTGATTTGGCTCTGGTGTGTTTAGTGGAACAATTTGGTCTTTTTGTGTCTTTTGTTGTGTCTTTTTGTAGTCATTTTGTGTCTTTGTGTCTTTTTTTTTTGTCATTTTGTGTCTTGTTGTAGTAATTTTGTATCTTTTTTTAGTCATTTTGTTTCTTTTTGTCTTTTTTGGTCTTTTTGTGTATTTTTTTAGTCATTTTGTGTCTTTTAGTGTCTTGTTTTAGTCATTTTGTTTCTTTTTGTGTCTTTTTTGTGTCTACTTGTGTATTTTTTAAGTCATTTTATGTCTTCTTGTGTCTATTTTTAGTCATTTTGTGTCTTTTTGTGTCTTTTTTTGTCATTTTGTGTCTTTTTTTGGTCTGTTTTGTCTTTTTTACTCATTTTGTGTCTTTTTTGACATGTTTTATTATCATCATTATTATTATTGTTATTTTCTCCTTTTCTATGTGAAGCACTTTGTGTTACATCTCTCTTGTATTTAAAGTTCTCTACAGATAAAGTCTGATTGATTGATTGATTGATTGATTGATTGATTGATTGATTGATTGATTGATTGATTGATTGATTGATTGATTGATTGATTGATTGATTGATTGATTGATGGAAAGTAGGGGTCGTCGTCCTTCTGTCGACTGGCTCGTCGTCATGGATACAGACAGATCTGGCTGGTCGTCAAGGATACAGACATGTTTAATAACGGTGTAGTGTTCTTACTTGTGACCGTGTCGAGCTCCACGCTGGGGTTGTTGTGTGTCAGAGCTTCAGGAGGAGCAGGAGGCTGGAAGACTGGAGCTGCTCCTGGAGGAGCAACGTAGGAGACCTGCAGGCTCAGAGTGGCCTGGAGGAGACACACACAGTATTATTATTATTAACATTATTATTATCACTATTATTATTATTATTATTATTATTATTATTATTAGTATTATTATTAGTATTAGTATTAGTATTATTATTATTATTCAAGGAAAGGGAGGAAACATGATGGAAAACCATCTGAACCCAACAAGATGTCTCACTTTACTCACTGTGGCCTCCTATTTCACTGCAATATATATAAAATATATGTAAAATATAGATATATAAATCTATAAGTGCTGCAGCTCTGTGGAATCAGCTCAATAATGACTAGAAGTGAACAACTCAAACAGTCTTTGTGCAGAATAACACAGTTAGAATGACAGAAATCAGGAAAACAAACAAGAAAAAACAAGTTGAATTTCTCTGATAATTTATTTTTTTTAAATTGGAGTTAAATGTGTCCACAAGTGTCATGAATATTGGGGAAAATTGTTTGTGTCTGTGAAACAGGTTTTCAGTGAATATTCGTCACATGACCGGCAAAGTTTCAGAAAAAGACAGAAAATTACCAAAAATCACCAACAAAAACAGACAAATTTACCAAAAAAATACAAAAAACAAAACAAAAAAAAGACATTAAATTACCTAAAAGTACCAAAAAAAGATACGAAATGCCCAAAACAAGATGTAAAATTACCAAAAAAGTCAACATTTTGTACATATTGAAGTATGATCATGTTCCCAGCCTCTCCTGTCCTCTCCTCTCTGCTCTGTGTAAACAGCCTCTCCTGTCCTCTCCTCTCAGCTCTGTGTAAACAGCCTCTCCTGTCCTCTCCTCTCAGCTCTGTGTAAACAGCCTCTCCTGTCCTCTCCTCTCTGCTCTGTGTAAACAGCCTCTCCTGTCCTCTCCTCTCTGCTCTGTGTAAACAGCCTCTCCTGTCCTCTCCTCTCAGCTCTGTGTAAACAGCCTCTCCTGTCCTCTCCTCTCAGCTCTGTGTAAACAGCCTCTCCTGTCCTCTCCTCTCAGCTCTGTGTAAACAGCCTCTCCTGTCCTCTCCTCTCAGCTCTGTGTAAACAGCCTCTCCTGTCCTCTCCTCTCTGCTCTGTGTAAACAGCCTCTCCTGTCCTCTCCTCTCAGCTCTGTGTAAACAGCCTCTCCTGTCCTCTCCTCTCAGCTCTGTGTAAACAGCCTCTCCTGTCCTCTCCTCTCAGCTCTGTGTAAACAGCCTCTCCTGTCCTCTCCTCTCTGCTCTGTGTAAACAGCCTCTCCTGTCCTCTCCTCTCAGCTCTGTGTAAACAGCCTCTCCTGTCCTCTCCTCTCAGCTCTGTGTAAACAGCCTCTCCTGTCCTCTCCTCTCTGCTCTGTGTAAACAGCCTCTCCTGTCCTCTCCTCTCAGCTCTGTGTAAACAGCCTCTCCTGTCCTCTCCTCTCAGCTCTGTGTAAACAGCCTCTCCTGTCCTCTCCTCTCAGCTCTGTGTAAACAGCCTCTCCTGTCCTCTCCTCTCAGCTCTGTGTAAACAGCCTCTCCTGTCCTCTCCTCTCTGCTCTGTGTAAACAGCCTCTCCTGTCCTCTCCTCTCAGCTCTGTGTAAACAGATTTTTAGTGAACTATAATCAGTGTGAAACAGTTAAATTGAGACCTTTTATGAGCATTTAAGTGTGAAACTGGCACGTTTCTTCTTGTTGTTTTCATATAAAACAACGTTGGAGGAGTCGGCAGGTTTGAGATAATAATAATAATAATAATAATAATAATAATAATAATAATAATAGAGTGTAAACAGGAGAGGATTAGTTGGGTGTAGAGTGAGTGGAGCAGCCAGTGAAGGTGTAGTCCCGAACAGTTTCCTTTAACAGGAAAAAGCATGTGAAGTGATAATGTTCTCTAATGTTTCTGTAAACAAACACATCACAGTCAGTGTGTGAGCAGCAGTGAGTCATCTAAAGCAGCTGTTCTCAACCTTGGGGTCGGGACCCCAATTGGGGTCTCGAGATGATTTCTGGGGGTCGCCAAATCATTTTGGAAGTCAGCTCTGTCTCCACTGTGTTAAAGTGTTCATGTGTTTTAGTCTTTTTGGTCATTTAATGTCTTTTTTCTTGGTCATTTTGCATGTTTTTTTGTCATTTTGTGTGTTTTTTGGTAATTTTTGTCTTTTTTTGTGTCTTTTTTTGATCATTTTGCGGTCAATTTGTTACTTTTTTGGTCATTTTGTTTCTTTTTTTGGTCATTTTGTGTCTTTTTTTAGTCATTTTGTGTCTTTTTGGTAATTTTGTTTCTTTTTTGGGTCATTTTGTGTCTTTTTTGATCATTTTGTGGTCAATTTGTGTCTTTTTTGGTCATTTTGTTTCTTTTTTTGGTCATTTTGTGTCTTTTTTTAGTCATTTTGTGTCTTTTTTGGTCATTTTGTGTCTTTTTTTAGTCATTTTGTTTCTTTTTTGGGTCATTTTGTGTCTTTTTTGGTCATTTTGTGTCTTTTTTGGTCATTTTGTGGCTTTTTTGATCATTTTGTTTCTTTTTTGGGTCATTTTGTGTCTTTTTTGGTCATTTTGTGTCTTTTTTGGTCATTTTGTGTCTTTTTTGATCATTTTGTGGTCAATTTGTGTCTTTTTTGGTCATTTTGTTTCCTTTTTTAGGTCATTTTGTTTCTTTTTTGGGTGATCTGAACTGTGCGTGTGAGATTGTGTTCAGTGAGCGGGGGTCACGGACAACATGCATGTTAAATTGGGGGTCGCGTCTCAAAAAGGTTGAGAACTGCTGCTCTAAAGCTCCTCCCTGGGTTTAAAGGCTGTAAAGAGAACTTTCTGAACGTGCATTACATTTATAAAACTGTAAATGTTAATATAAAACACACTTTATTGTTCACTGGGTGTTTAGGTTCAAGCTTTATCTTTTAACATGTTGTTTTATATGAGGTTCATCATTGAAAAGGCTCCTGTACGTCCCACACTCAGAAACATTTACATTTCATTTCTAACTAAATGTTTCGACTCATTTTTAACTAAAATTTTGATTCATATTGAAGTTTTTACTCTTTTTGAATTAAAATGTTGACTCTTTTTGTACTAAACTTTGCCTCATTTTGAATGAAATTATAGCTCAAGTTTAAATTAAGGTGTCAATGTGAATACTGTGCATGTAAAACAAAGATGTGTGTGTGTGTGTGTGTGTGTGTGTGTGTGTGTGTGTGTGTGTGTGTGTGTAGATCTTGTCCTTCTATCAATGTGAGGACCTATTAAAAAAAAAATGTGTTTCTTGTGAGGACCACTTGGGAAAGTGAGGACATTTTTTCAAAAGGCTATTTGAGAGTAAATATTTTGCTTTAGGATGATATATTATGAATGTTAAAGAATCTTTCATACCAAATTCATTCACTTTAATTAATTAATAATAATAATTCAGATCATTATTGTTTCATGTACTGTATAGGATGTGATATTATTGTGACTTATTCTATTTTTTTAACCAATGTGTGAAGCCAAAGGACAATAAAAAGTAATAATAATAATAATTATTATTATAATTATTATTGTAATCATAAATATTTTTATTATTATTGCTATTATTATTATTATTATTGCTATTATTATTATTATTATTATTATTACTAATATTGTTATTATTATTTTTATTATTATTATATTTATTATTGTAATTATAATTATTATTTTTTGCTATAATTATTATTATTATTATTATTATTATTATTATTGATAATATTATTGTTAGTATCATTATTGTTGCAATTATTATTATTATTATTATTATTATTATTATTATTATTAACATTATTACTAATATTGTTATTATTATTTTTATTATTATTATATTTATTATTGTAATTATATTATTATTTTTTGCTATAATTATTATTATTATTATTAACATTATTACTAATATTGTTATTATTATTTTTATTATTATATTTATTATTGTAATTATAATTATTATTTTTTGCTATAATTATTATTATTATTATTATTATCATTATTATTGATAATATTATTGTTAGTATCATTATTATTGCAATTATTATTATTATTATTATTATCATTATTATTATTATTATTATTATTATTATTATTATTATTATTATTATAGCTGAAGCTTGTTATTTACCACAGCAGATATTTGTGTGTTTTTTAATAAAGTGTTCAGTTATGAGTTCTGGATCAAAAGGAATATGCAGCAACACGAGTCTAAAAGACATAAAGAATAATCAGATTAAACTCTTCTGTAACAGCTGACTAACAGGATCTCAGTGCTGGAAATTCCCAGCAGCACATGAACACAACGTGACGGTGTTCTAAATCAGACTAATTCCATAAACTGTCATCAAGCAGTAATGGTCTAAAAATAACAGAACAGACAAGAACATTAATCTCATTAAGTATTAGTATTAAGTCTTACATTTCATAACTGAGACAGAAGTTGAAAGATGAGTTCACCTGTTTCCTACAAAAGTGTGATTTATTGTTATAATCTGAGCCGTTTTCTCTTAAATCTTTAATTCAAGACACTAAAACAGAGGAACAAGATGAATAACTGCTCGATGTTTGCAGTAAAATGTGAATGTGGGTTGTTTTGCAGATGTTTGGCCATAAATCATAAAGTGTTTGACAAATAAAAAGAATTGTTATGTTTTTATTCTCCTCTCAGGAAATTCTTTCTCTATTTTAAGATCCAGACAGGAAACTCACATTCATCTACGTCTCATTGTAGCGACGACAAACCATAAATCACTCTGTCCACGCTGGGTGTGTGTGTGTGTGTGTGTGTGTGTGTGTGTGTGTTCTTGTTCTTCCTACATAGTGGGGACCAGAACACCTTTTTAACCAACAGAGTGAGGACATTTTTGCAAAGTGAGGACATTTCGGCCGGTCCTCACTTCTTTAAAGGCTTTTTTAATTTATAAGAAAAAGTCACAAAATTACCAAAAAATGACTAAAAAAATACACAAAATTACCCCAAAAAAGACACAAAATTAGTAAAAAAAAAACACAAAAAGACCCAAGAAAAGAGAAAAAAATTACTAAAAAGTGAGGACATTTTTGCAGAGTGAGGACATTTCGGCCGGTCCTCACTTCTTTAAAGGCTTTTTTTAGATTTCAGACTTTGTTTTAAGGGTTAAAGGTTACATGATAATGATAATTAACTGAAACTGTATTGTGTGGTTACAAAACTAACTAAAATTATAGTGAAAATGTCCTTCGTTTTCATCTTTGTCAACTTTTTTCATACATAATGAAGATGGATCAGACAAAGGAAATAAAGGAAACATTTACTGTGACCTCTTTTAATCTCCCACCCAACAAATACCCCATTACAAAAACTACAACTAATAAAAACTAAACTAAAACTAAAGCATTTCATAAAATAAAAATTAAACTAAAACTAGCAAACTCACTCTAAAAACTCATTAAAACTAACTGGATTTGAAAACAAAGAATCAAAATAAAATTAAAACTAAAACTAATAAAAAATAAACTAAAACTAAAGCATTAAAAAAATAAAAATACTAAACTAAAACTAACAAACTCACTCTAAAAACTCATTAAAACTAACTGGATTTAAAAACAAAATATCACAACAAAATTAAAACTAATGAAAAATAAAAATAAATAAGTAAAAAATAATCATAAATAATAAATAATGAAATAAGTAAAAATAATTAAAAAAAATAAAAATAAATCAATAATAAAATAATTTAAAAAAAATAAATAATAATAATTAATAAATAAATAATAAAAACTCAAAACTATTATAACCTTGCAAGGGAATTCACTTTTCCAATGAGGGTCCTCACAAAGATAAAAATACAAGAATGTGTGTGTGTGTGTGTGTGTGTGTGTGTGTGTGTGTGTGTGTGTGTGTGTGTGTGTGTGTGTGTGTGTGTGCTCACCCCTGTGTTGTTCCTCTTGGTGTCCAGCAGGGAGACGGTGAAGGTGGCGGCCAGGTTTGGAGAGTTGAGGACGTCTCTGAGAGCCAGACGGGTTTCCCCCAGAAACCTGCACACACACACACACACACACACACACACACACACACACACACACACATATAAGATATAAGTACACAGCCTTGAGTAACATCTATCCCAGTGCTTTTAAAACGGGGGTCTTGAATCTTATTTCTGTGCATTTGTTTGTCGAAAATGTACAAAACATATTAGAAAAGATGTATAAAAACATGTGTTGCTTTGTTTTCGGTTTGTTTGTTTGTATGTTTGTCAACAGGAAAACAGAAAAACTACAACAGTGATTTTCATGAAACTTGGTGGCAGGATGCAGCATGGGGCGAGGATGAGCACGTTACATTTTGAAGCAGATCTGAAATTAATACATTTATTGTTTATCATCTGCATTTTTGAAGAA
>NC_081533.1:1676715-1679215 GCF_030273125.1 Centropristis striata | reverse complement strand
TCATTCAATGACAGATTCACTCAAAACTTCAGAGCTGGAACAAGTCATTGTTTCTCCCAGTTAAAGACTGACAAGTCCCAAATCCTAAACTTTGAGTGTTCAGTCCAGAACAGGTTGCTCTTGAGTAAAAGTATTACCTTTTTAATTTCAGAATAATAATGCATTTGCATTAGACAAGACACATTTGTGAAAATAAGTCATTCTGTTCACTTTATAACCACAAAGTCTAACATGTAAGAGTCTGAAAACACAAAATTTTGTGTTTTCAGACTCTTACATTTTGACTTATTTCCAACCAAATTCTGACAAATTTTCAACCAAATTGTGACTCAATTTAAACCATATTTTGACTCAGTTTGAATCAAATTGTGAGTAATTTTTAACCCAATTTTGACTAATTTTCAAACACATTTTGACTAATTTTTAACCAAATTGTGACTCAATTTCAACAATATTTTGACTCAGTTTGAATCAAATTGTGACTAATTTTTAACCTAATTTTCAAACAAATTTTGACAAATTTTCAACCAAATTGTGACTCAATTTAAACCATATTTTGACTCAGTTTGAATCAAATTGTGACTCATTTTTAACCCAGTTTTGACTCTATTTTAACCAATTTTTGACTCATTTGTAACCCAATTTCGACTGTTTTTCAACCAAATTTAGACAAAGTATTTTAACCCAATTTTGTGTGTGTGAACCAATTGTGATAAATAATTATGATACTGATTCAGTTTGAACCAAATTGTGCCTGTTTAAAAGTCCAAACAAAGTTAAGAGTCATTAGTGTTAAAGTCAAGAAGTCTTTGTTGAAATCATTTAGTTTGTCACCTGAAAAAACACAACATTTTGACTCATTTTTAAACAAATCTCTCATTTTAAACTGAATTTTGACTCTTGATTCTGAACAAAGTTTTGACTCATATTGTCATCATCACTACAGATGTGTGCATTTATTAATAAATCATGAAAACATGTTTGGTGTTTTCCTCTGTATGTGTTGTTACTGTGCACACACACACACATTCTTTCACTCCACACACACACACACACACACACACACACACACACACACACCCATGGTTGTTTGCTTTCCTGTTTTCCCCACAGTCATCACCCAATGTGAGAACACACACACACACACACACACACACATATACACACACACAAACACACACAAATACCTACGTAAGTGTACCTCCGTTCTTGGAAGGCATCTTAAAAAACACCTCCACCCTTCCACACAGGGGTCAAGAGGGCACGTTAGATTTGTGTGTGTGTGTGTGTGTGTGTGTGTGTGTGTGTGTGTGTGTGTCTGTGTGTGTGTCTGTGTGTCTGTGTGTGTGTGTGTGTGTGTGTGTGTGTGTGCGTCCCAAGAGCTGCTATCTCAGCGAGCATCTCAGGGACAGGAAGTGGCACAGCGTTAACTTCCTGGTTGGTTCAACTTGGCACCGTTTCTGTCAGCAGCCGAGAATAGAAACTGGACAGGGACGCTAAGTTTAGACAGCGTGTGTGTGTGTGTGTGTGTGTGTTCTTGTACTTCCTACATAGTGAGGACCAGGACACGTTTTTAACCAACAGAGTGAGGACATTTGGGCTTTTTTTAGATTTCAGACTTTGTTTTAAGGGTTAAAGGTTACATGATAATGATAATTAACTGAAACTGTATTGTGTGGTTACAAAACTAACTAAAATTATAGTGAAAATGTCCTTCGTTTTCCTCTTTGTCAACATTTTTCATACATAATGAAGATGGATCAGACAAAGGAAATAAAGGCAAAATTTACTGTGACCTCTTTTAATCTCCCACCCAACAAATACCCCATTACAAGAAACTACAACTAATAAAAACTAAACTAAAACTAAAGCATTTAAAATGAATAAATACTAAACTAAAACTAGCAAACTCACTCTAAAAACTCATTAAAACTAACTGAATTTGAAAACAAAAATTCACAACAAAATTAAAACTAAAACTAATGAAAAATCCAAAACTATTATAACATTGCAAGAGAATTCACTGTTCCAATGAGGGTCCTCACAAAGATAGAAGTACAAGAATGTGTGTGTGTGTGTGTGTGTGTGTGTGTTTACCAATGAAAAGTTCCCTGTTGGAAGCTGTTGAGCCAATTAAAGCCTGTTGGGATAAAGTTCATGACTTCATCTTATACAGAAAAGAACATAATCTGCGTCTTATAACTGAAATATAGTCAATTAAAAACATTGGTTTTTTTATCAACTGGCTGCTGGTCTCAGCGTGGTCAGTCAGGATCACCAGTTGCATTGAAGAGCACAAAATGTATTCATATTTAAAGCATGGGTCTCAAACTGGCGGCCCGCGGGCCAATTGTGGCCCTCGTGATGATATTTTGTGGCCCCCACCTTGATATGAAAGTTTAATGTGAGTTTTATATGAATGGTACTTTACCGTGTTGAGTGTGGAAGGTCCCTTTAATTACCTTTTTTGGTGATTTTGTGTCTTTTTGTAATCATTTTG
>NC_081533.1:1660000-1676615 GCF_030273125.1 Centropristis striata | reverse complement strand
GTGAGAGGACAAATTTTCCTACATTTCTATGTATAAATTATTTCTGTAGAGTGAAATTTGCGGCCTGGAGCGCAGTTTTCAAATTTATTTTTTGACAATTCGTTCTCTCCCTCTACACTCTGTTTGATTTCATCACCACTCTAGACTCTCCATAGGGTTACATTGGGGGGATTTTTTGATGTGTTTTTGCCCAATAATTTGAAAACCGTTTGTCGAAACCCTTATAAAAGTCATAGCACACTTGTCATGGCCGAGCCGGTCGGTTTGATACCTTTTTTGTGTATGTGCGACCAAAACTCTGGGAGGAGTAGTCGACCGAAAAATGACACGGAAGAAACGGAAGAATAACTAGAAAATTCCTAAAGAAATTTTGATTGTGTGCTTGCCTCTGGACCGTGACTCTCGTGGCTTATCAAAAGGGGCACGGATTAAACAGGGACTTTCTGCTGAGTACACTCACACCTCACACAAGTCTCTAGGACAAACGGTTCACTAGTTAGTAAAAGGGGGCGTGGCTAATAAAAAGGGGCGGGGTTATCAATCACCAGTTAAACAGGGACTCTATGCTGAGTAATCTGACATTTTATACAAGTTTCTAGGACAAACGGTTCATTAGTTAGTAAAAGGGGGCGTGGCTAATAAAAAGGGCGGGAATTTATGAATTATTGTTATGTAGAACTGAAAAGTGATGAACCATCATCATGCATGACAAGTTTGAGGCAGATTGGACAATGTATGGTCAAGTTATAAGGTCTCGTGTTTTATGAAGAAAGCCATGTCTGTTTACTTAGAGTAAACTGACAGTTATCAGTTAGAATGTCTGTGTTGGAGGAGGGGGGGGGGGCTTTGGTAGCTAAGCAACCACGTGGCCAGGTGGAGTCAACCAATCAGAGCAGAGCAATCAACTGAAATTAACTGACGATGGACACAGTTCCGTCAAAGTGAGCAGACAGAGGTCGACAAACTTGAAATTCTGGCCTCGAACAGAAAGCATTTTCGGCAAAACCATAATACCTATCATTGATCCGACTTCACTTTGAGCGTCCTGAGTTCTTCCTGAACGTCTCCATATGTTTTTTTTTAAGAAAAATGAAAAAATAGCTTTGTTAGAGCGATTTTAAAAAACTGTTAAATTTTTTTTTTGAGAAATCTTCCTTCATTTTTAATATGGGAGCCAATGCGGCAGTTGGTGCATTTTGTTTGAGCATCTGTGCGTCCTGCGCCCAAACTATAACTCTGACAGCTTTACCAGAGGATTGTGAGTGAGAGGACAAATTTTCCTACGTTTCTATGTATAAATTATTTCTGTAGAGTGAAATTTGCGGCCTGGAGCGCAGTTTTCAAATTTATTTTTTGACAATTCTTTCTCTCCCTCTACACTCTGTTTGATGACTTCCCCACTCTAGACTCTCCATAGGGTTACATTGGGGGGATTTTTTGACGTGTTTTTGCCCAATAATTTGAAAACCGTATGTCGAAACCCTTAGAAAAGTCATAGCACACTTGTCATGGGCGAGCCGGTCGGTTTGATACCTTTTTTGTGTATGTGCGGCCAAAACTCTGCGAGGAGTAGTCGACCGAAAAATGACACGGAAGAAACGGAAGATTAAAAATAAAAATAGTCCCGGTGAATAGTAGTTAGTGTGCTTTTGCAAGCAAGCACACAAAACTAGAAAATTCCTAAAGAAATTTTGATTGTGTGCTTGCCTCTTGACCGTGACTCTCGTGGCTTATCAAAAGGGGCAGGGATTAAACAGGGACTTTCTGCTGAGTGCACTGACACCTCGTACAAGTCTCTAGGACAAACGGTTCACTAGTTAGTAAAATGGGCGTGGCTTATCAAAAGGGGCGGGGTTATCAATCACCAGTTAAACAGGGACTCTATGCCGAGTAATCTGACATCTTATACAAGTTTCTAGGAGAAACGGTTCATTAGTTAGTAAAAGGGGGCGTGGCTAATAAAAAGGGCGGGAATTTATGAATTATTGTTATGTAGAACTGAAAAGTGATGAACCATCATCATGCATGACAAGTTTGAGGCAGATTGGACAATGTATGGTCAAGTTATAAGGTCTGGTGTTTTATGAAGAAAGCCATGTCTGTTTACTTAGAGTAAACTGACAGTTATCAGTTAGAATGTCTGTGTTGGAGGAGGGGGGGGGGGGGCTTTGGTAGCTAAGCAACCACGTGGCCAGGTGGAGTCGACCAATCAGAGCAGAGCAATCAACTGAAATTAACTGACGATGGAGACAGTTCCATCAAAGTGAGCAGACAGAGGTGGACAAACTTGAAATTCTGGCCTCGAACAGAAAGCATTTTCGGCAAAACCATAATACCTATCATTGATCTGACTTTACTTTGAGCGTCCTGAGTTCTTCCTGAACATCTACATATGGTTTTTTTTAAGAAAAATGAAAAAATAGCTTTGTTAGAGCGATTTTAAAAAACTGTTAAATTTTTTTTTTGAGAAATCTTCCTTCATTTTTAATATGGGAGCCGATGCGGCAGTTGGTGCATTTTGTTTGAGCATCTGTGCGTCCTGCGCCCAAACTATAACTCTGACAGCTTTACCAGAGGATTGTGAGTGAGAGGACAAATTTTCCTACGTTTCTATGTATAAATTATTTCTGTAGAGTGAAATTTGCGGCCTGGAGCGCAGTTTTCAAATTTATTTTTTGACAATTCTTTCTCTCCCTCTACACTCTGTTTGATGACTTCCCCACTCTAGACTCTCCATAGGGTTACATTGGGGGGATTTTTTGACGTGTTTTTGCCCAATAATTTGAAAACCGTATGTCGAAACCCTTAGAAAAGTCATAGCACACTTGTCATGGGCGAGCCGGTCGGTTTGATACCTTTTTTGTGTATGTGCGGCCAAAACTCTGGGAGGAGTAGTCGACCGAAAAATGACACGGAAGAAACGGAAGATTAAAAATAATAACTAGAAACAAAATTCCAGGGAAATTTTGGAGTGCCACGGGACTACTGCCGGATGATTCTCGTGGATTAAATCAGCAGTTAAACCGGGACTCTGTCCTGAGTTCACAGACACCTCATACAAGTCTGTAGGACAAACGGTTCACTAGTTAGTAAAAGGGGGCGTGGCTAATCAAAAAGGGCGGGAATTTATGAAATATTGTCATGTAGACAATCAGTGATGAGCCATCATCATGTATGACAAGTTTGAGGCAGATTGGACAATGTATGGTCAAGTTAAAAGAGTTAACTGTTTTCAGTTAAAATGTCTGTGTTGGAGGAGGGGAGAGGGAGGGCGGGGGGGCTTTGGTAGCTAAGCAACCACGTGGCCAGGTGGAGTCGACCAATCAGAGCAGAGCAATCAACTAAAATTAACTGTCACTGACAATGCTTTGCTAAAGTGAGCAGCCAGAGGTGGACAAACTGAAAATTCTGGCCTCGAACAGAAAGCATTTTCGGCAAAACCATAATACCTATCACTGATCCGACTTCACTTTGAGCGTCCTGAGTTCTTCCTGAACGTCTACATATATATTTTTTTAACAAAAATGAAAAAATAGCTTTGTTAGAGCGATCTAAAAAAACGGTAAAATCTGATTATTTCAAAAATCCTCGTGTGTTTTTAATATGGGACTCAATGGGGCAGTTGTTGCGTTTTGGTGGCACTTCTCTGTGTCCTGCGCCCAAACTAAAACTCTGACAGCTTTACCAGAGGATTGTGAGTGAGAAGACAAATTTTCCTCCGTTTCTATGTATAAATTATTACTGTAGAGTGAAATTTGCGGCCTGGAGCGCAGTTTTCAAATTTATTTTCTGACAATTCCTTCTCTCCCTCTACACTCTGCTTGATGACATCGCTCTGGACTCTGAACATTCCGTGCAATACACACACATGGGAAAATCGCCCTCCCCATTAGTTTGGAAAAATGGAAATGTTTTCGCACTTCGTGCGAAAACTATACGTGCAATCGCTTTGAAATTTCACAGGACTAGAGTTAAATTCAGGCCCTACAACTTTCTAAATCGGTTCGGAATTTTACGAGCAACGGTTTGCGAATGGTGAGGCCCCAAAGTTTGCGCAATGCGTTCCGGATGGGCCGAAAAGTGCACGTTTATGCACGTTGTGCGAAAACGTGCACGCCGATCGCTAAAAAAAGTCATTCCACACGATTCCCGATTAGGGCGCAACTTTTGGCGTTTTTACTTTTCGCGATTTCTCAAAGCTGCGGGACTAGTTACGCGCCAAAGTTTTTACGGAAGAATAATCTATAATAAATAAATAACTAGAAACAAAATTCCAGGGAAATTTTGGAGTGCCACGGGACTACTGCCGGTTGATTCTCGTGGTTTAAATCAGCAGTTAAACAGGGACCCTGTCTTGAGTTCACAGACACCTCATACAAGTCTGTAGGACAAACGGTTCACTAGTTAGTAAAAGGGGCGTGGCTACTCAAAGGGGGCGTGGCTTCAATCACCAGTCAAACAGGGACTCTGTCCTGAGTCCACAGACACCTCATACAAGGCTGTAGGACAACCGGTTCACTAGTTAGTAAAAAGGGGCGTGGCTTCAATCACCAGTAAAACAGGGGCTCTGTCCTGAGTTAGCAGACACCTCATACAAGGCTGTAGGACAAACGGTTCACTAGTTAGTAAAAAGGGGCGTGGCTACTCAAAGGGGGCGTGGCTTCAATCACCGGTAAAACAGGGACTCTGTCCTGAGTCCACAGACACCTCATACAAGGCTGTAGGACAAACGGTTCACTAGTTAGTAAAAGGGGCGTGGCTACTCAAAGGGGGCGTGGCTTCAATCACCAGTAAAACAGGGGCTCTGTCCTGAGTTAGCAGACACCTCATACAAGTTTCTAGGACAAACGGTTCATTAGTTAGTAAAAGGGGCGTGGCTAATCAAAAGGGGCGGGGTTATCAATCAACAGTTAGACAGGGACGCTATGCTGAGTAATCTGACACCTCATACAAGTTTCTAGGACAAACGGTTCATTAGTTAAGAAAGGGGGCGTGGCTAATCAAAAAGGGCGGGAATTTATGAAATATTGTTATGTACAACTGGTCAGTGATGAGCCATCATCATGCATGACAAGTTTGAAGCAGATTGGACAATGTATGGTCAAGTTATAAGGTCTCGTGTTTAATGAAAGAACGCCATGTCTGTTCAGTGAGAATGTCTGTGTTGGAGTAGGGGGGGGGGGGGAGTAGGAGGTTGGGGGAGGCTTTGGTAGCTAAGCAACCACGTGGCCAGGTGGAGTTGACCAATCAGAGCAGAGCAATCAACTGAAATTAAATGAAGGTGGAGACAGTTCTGCCACATTGAGCAGCCAGAGGTGGACAAACTGAAAATTCTGGCCTCGAACAGAAAGCATTTTCGGCAAAACCATAATACCTATCACTTATCCGACTTCACTTTGAGCGTCCTGAGTTCTTCCTGAACGTCTACATATATTTTTTTTTAAGAAAAATGAAAAAATAGCTTTGTTAGAGCGATCTAAAAAAACGGTAAAATCTGATTATTTAAAAAATCCTCGTGTGTTTTTAATATGGGACTCAATGGGGCAGTTGTTGCGTTTTGGTGGCACTTCTCTGTGTCCTGCGCCCAAACTAAAACTCTGACAGCTTTGCCAGAGGATTGTGAGTGAGACTACAAATTTTCCGACGTTTCTATGTACAAATTATTACTGTAGAGTGAAATTTGCGGCCTGGAGCGCAGTTTTCAAATTTGTTTTTTGACAACTCCTTCTCTCCCTCTACACTCTGCTTGATGACATCACCAGTCTAGAGTCTGAACATTCCGCGCAATACACACACATGGGAAAATCGCCCTCCCCATTAGTTTGGGAAAATGGAAATGTTTTCGCACTTCGTGCGAAAACTATACGTGCAATCTCTCTGAAATTTCAGAGGACTAGAGTTAAATTCAGGCCCTACAACTTTCTAAATCGGTTCGGGATTTTACGAGCAACTGTTTGCGAATGGCGAGGCCCCAAAGTTGGCGCAATGCGTTCCGGATGGGCCAAAAAGTGCACGTTTGTGCACGTTGTGCGAAAACGTGCGCGCCGATCGCTAATAAAAGTCATTCCACACGATTCCCGATTAGGGCGCAACTTTTGACGTTTTTACTTTTCGCGATTTCTCAAAGCTGTGACACTAGTTACGCGCCAAAGTTTTTACGGAAGAATAATCTATAATAATAAACATGAGCAATAATAAGAGATGCCTCGTGCTTTGCACGAGGCACTCATCCTCACTGCTTGCAGTGAAGATGAGTGCCTCGCTGCTCAGCCGTGGCACTAATAAACATGAGCAATAATAAGAGATGCCTCGTGCTTCGCACGAGGCACTCATCCTCACTGCTTGCAGTGAAGATGAGTGCCTCGCTGCTCAGCCGTGGCACTAATAACTAGAAAATTTCGAAAGAAATTTTGATTGTGTGCTTGCCTCTGGACCATCATTCTCGTGGCTCAAATCAACAGTCAAACAGGGACTCTGTCCTGAGTTCACAGACACCTCATACAAGTCTGTAGGACAAACGGTTCATTATTTAGTAAAAGGGGGCGTGGCTAATCAAAAAGGGCGGGAATTTATGAATTATTGTTACGTAGAACTGATAAGTGATGAACCATCATCATGCATGACAAGTTTGAGGCAGATTGGACAATGTATGGTCAAGTTATAAGGTCTCATGTTTTATGAAGAAAACGCCATGTTTGTTCACTTAGAGCAGGGGTGTCAAACTCTGGCCCGCGGGCCAAATTTGGCCCCCAGTGTAATTTTATTTGGCCCGCGAGGCAATACCAAATTATTATATTATTATTGTAAATTAATGACATTGATGTGTTTTTTATTTTAAATTTGATTTTGCATGTCTGCACTATTTAGTTATATATTGTATGTTTATAAGCGTTGCTGGTTCCATATTTAATGTTGCTGGTTCCATATTTAATGTTAAAGCAATATATATTAAAAGGTTTATTTGTTCAATGTTGGCCCGCGATTTTATTCAAGTTTTACATTTTGGCCCATTGTGTATTTGAGTTTGACACCCCTGACTTAGAGTAAACTGACAGTTATCAGTTAGAATGTCTGTGTTGGAGGAGGAGGGGGGAGGGGGGAGGCTTTGGTAGCTAAGCAACCAGGTGGCCAGGTGGAGTCGACCAATCAGAACAGAGCAATCAACTGAAATTAACTGACAGTCCTGCCACCGGGGCAGACAGAGGTGGACAAACTGAAAATTCTGGCCTCGAACAGAAAGCATTTTTGGCAAAACCATAATACCTATCATTGATCTGACTTCACTTTGAGCGTCCTGAGTTCTTCCTCAACGTCTACATATATTTTTTTTTAAGAAAAATGAAAAAATAGCTTTGTTAGAGCGATTTAAAAAAACACTTACATCTACTTTTTTATGAAATCTTCCTGCGTTTTTAATATGGGAGCCAATGAGGCAGTTGGTGCGTTTTGTTTGTGCATCTGTGCGTCCTGCGCCAAAACTATAACTCTGACAGCTTTACCAGAGGATTGTGAGTGAGAGGACAAATTTTCCTACGTTTCTATGTATAAATTATTTCTGTAGAGTGAAATTTGCGGCCTGGAGCGCAGTTTTCAAATTTATTTTTTGACAATTCTTTCTCTCCCTCTACACTCTGTTTGATGACATCACCGCTCTAGACTCTCCATAGGGTTACATTGGGGGGATTTTTTGACGTGTCTTTGCCCAATAATTTGAAAACCTTTTGTCGAAACCCTTATAAAAGTCATAGCACACTTGTCATGGGCGAGCCGGTCGATTTGATACCTTTTTTGTGTATGTGCGGCCAAAACTCTGGGAGGAGTAGTCGACCGAAAAAAGACCACGGAAGAAACGGAAGAATAATAAAATTAAGCCCGGTGAATAGTAGTTAGTGTGCTTTTGCAAGCAAGCACACAAAACTAGAAAATTTCTAAAGAAATTTTGATTATGTGCTTGCCTCTGGACCATCATTCTCGTGGCTCAAATCAACAGTCAAACAGGGACTCTGTCCTGAGTTCACAGACACCTCATACAAGTCTGTAGGACAAACGGTTCACAAGTTAGTAAAAGGGGGCGTGGTCACTCAAAGGGGGCGTGGCTTGAATCAGCAGTTAAACAGGGACTCTGTCCTGAGTTCACAGACACCTCATACAAGTATCTAGGAGAAACGGTTCATTAGTTATGAAAGGGGGCGTGGCTAATCAAAAGGGGCGGGGTTATCAATCACCAGTTAAACAGAGACTTCATGCCGAGTAATCTGACACCTTATACAAGTTTCTAGGAGAAATGGTTCATTAGTTATGAAAGGGGGCGTGGCTAATCAAAAAGGGCGGGAATTTATGAAACATTATTATGTATAAGTGGTCAGTGATGAACCATCATCATGCTTGGCAAGTTTGAGGAAGATTGGACAATGTATGGTCAAGTTATAAGGTCTCATGTTTTATGAAGTCTGTTCACTTAGAGTAAACTGACAGTTATCAGTTAGAATGTCTGTGTTGGAGGAGGGAGGGGGGAGGGGGGGAGGCTTTGGTAGCTAAGCAACCAGGTGGCCAGGTGGAGTCGACCAATAAGAGCAGAGCAATCAACTGAAATTAACTGACAGTTCCTTCACAGTGAGCAGACAGAGGTCGACAAACTGAAAATTCTGGCCTCGAACAGAAAGCATTTTTGGCAAAACCATAATACCTATCATTGATCCGACTTCACTTTGAGCGTCCTGAGTTCTTCCTGAACGTCTACATATATTTTTTTTTAAGAAAAATGAAAAAATAGCTTTGTTAGAGCGATTTTAAAAAACTGTTAAATTTTTTTTTTGAGAAATCTTCCTTCATTTTTAATATGGGAGCCGATGCGGCAGTTGGTGCATTTTGTTTGAGCATCTGTGCGTCCTGCGCCAAAACTATAACTCTGACAGCTTTACCAGAGGATTGTGAGTGAGAGGACAAATTTTCCTACGTTTCTATGTATAAATTATTTCTGTAGAGTGAAATTTGCGGCCTGGAGCGCAGTTTTCAAATTTATTTTTTGACAATTCGTTCTCTCCCTCTACACTCTGTTTGATGACTTCTCCACTCTAGACTCTCCATAGGGTTACATTGGGGGGATTTTTTGACATGTTTTTGCCCAATAATTTGAAAACCGTTTGTCGAAACCCTTATAAAAGTCATAGCACACTTGTCATGAGCGAGCCGGTCGGTTTGATACCTTTTTTGTGTATGTGCGACCAAAACTCTGGGAGGAGTAGTCGACCGAAAAATGACACGGAAGAAACGGAAGAATAACTAGAAAATTCCTAAAGAAATTTTGATTGTGTGCTTGCCTCTGGACCGTGACTCTCGTGGCTTATCAAAAGGGGCACGGATTAAACAGGGACTTTCTGCTGAGTACACTCACACCTCATACAAGTCTCTAGGACAAACGGTTCACTAGTTAGTAAAATGGGCGTGGCTTATCAAAAGGGGCGTGGTTATCAATCACCAGTTAAACAGGGACTCTATGCTGAGTAATCTGACATCTTATACAAGTTTCTAGGACAAACGGTTCATTAGTTAGTAAAAGGGGGCGTGGCCAAAAAAAGGGCGGGAATTAATGAATTATTGTTATGGAGAACTGAAAAGTGATGAACCATCATCATGCATGACAAGTTTGAGGCAGATTGGACAATGTATGGTCAAGTTATAAGGTCTCGTGTTTTATGAGAGAAAGCCATGTCTGTTTACTGAGAGTAAACTGACAGTTATCAGTTAGAATGTCTGTGTTGGAGGAGGGGGGGGGGCTTTGGTAGCTAAGCAACCACGTGGCCAGGTGGAGTCGACCAATCAGAGCAGAGCAATCAACTGAAATTAACTGACGATGGAGAGAGTTCCGTCTAAGTGAGCAGACAGAGGTCGACAAACTTGAAATTCTGGCCTCGAACAGAAAGCATTTTCGGCAAAACCATAATACCTATCATTGATCCGACTTTACTTTGAGCGTCCTGAGTTCTTCCTGAACATCTCCATATGTTTTTTTTTAAGAAAAATGAAAAAATAGCTTTGTTAGAGCGATTTTAAAAAACTGTAAAATTTTTTTTTTGAGAAATCTTCCTTCATTTTTAATATGGGAGCCGATGCGGCAGTTGGTGCATTTTGTTTGAGCATCTGTGCGTCCTGCGCCAAAACTATAACTCTGACAGCTTTACCAGAGGATTGTGAGTGAGAGGACAAATTTTCCTACGTTTCTATGTATAAATTATTTCTGTAGAGTGAAATTTGCGGCCTGGAGCGCAGTTTTCAAATTTATTTTTTGACAATTCTTTCTCTCCCTCTACACTCTGTTTGATGACTTCCCCACTCTAGACTCTCCATAGGGTTACATTGGGGGGATTTTTTGACGTGTTTTTGCCCAATAATTTGAAAACCGTTTGTCGAAACCCTTAGAAAAGTCATAGCACACTTGTCATGGGCGAGCCGGTCGATTTCATACCTTTTTTGTGTATGTGCGACCAAAACTCTGGGAGGAGTAGTCGACCGAAAAATGACACGGAAGAAACGGAAGATTAAAAATAACTAGAAAATTCCTAAAGAAATTTTGATTGTGTGCTTGCCTCTGGACCGTGACTCTTGTGGCTTATCAAAAGGGGCAGGGATTAAACAGGGACTTTCTGCTGAGTACACTCACACCTCATACAAGTCTCTAGGACAAACGGTTCATTGGTTATGAAAGGGGGCGTGGCTAATCAAAAAGGGCGGGAATTTATGAAATATTGTTATGTATAAGTGGTCAGTGATGAACCATCATCATGCTTGACAAGTTTGAGGAAGATTGGACAATGTTTGGTCAAGTTATAAGGTCTCATGTTTTATGAAGTATGTTTACTTAGAGTAAACTGACAGTTATCAGTTAGAATGTCTGTGTTGGAGGAGGGGAGGGGGGAGGGGGGAGGCTTTGGTAGCTAAGCAACCACGTGGCCAGGTGGAGTCGACCAATAAGAGCAGAGCAATCAACTGAAATTAACTGCTGTTGGAGAAAGTTCCGCAGACAGAGGTGGACAAACTGAAATTTCTGGCCTCGAACAGAAAGCATTTTTGGCAAAACCATAATACCTATCATTGATCCGACTTCACTTTGAGCGTCCTGAGTTCTTCCTGAACATCTACATATATTTTTTTTTAAGAAAGATGAAAAAATAGCTTTGTTAGAGCGATTTAAAAAAACGGTTAAATTTTTTTTGGGGAGAAATCTTCCTGCATTTTTAATATTGGAGCCAATGAGGCAGTCGGTGCGTTTTGTTTGTGCATCTGTGCATCCTGCGCCCAAACTATAACTCTGACAGCTTTACCAGAGGATTGTGAGTGAGAGGACAAATTTCCCTACGTTTCTATGTATAAATTATTTCTGTAGAGTGAAATTTGCGGCCTGGAGTGCAGTTTTCAAATTAATTTTTTGACAATTCCTTCTCTCCCTCTACACTCTGTTTGATGACATCACCGCTCTAGACTCTCCATAGGGTTACATTGGGGGGATTTTTTGACGTGTTTTTGCCCAATAATTTGAAAACCGTTTGTCGAAACCCTTATAAAAGTCATAGCACACTGGTCATGGGCGAGCAGGTCGATTTGATACCTTTTTTGTATATGTGCGACCAAAACTCTGGGAGGAGTAGTCGACCGAAAAAACACCACGGAAGAAACGGAAGAATAAAAATAAAAAGAAATAGTCCCGGTGAATAGTAGTTAGTGTGCTTTTGCAAGCAAGCACACAAAATAATAATAATAAAAATAGTCCCGGTGAATAGTAGTTAGTGTGCTTTTGCAAGCAAGCACACAAAACTAGAAACAAAATTCCAGGGAAATTTTGGAGTGCCACGGGACTACTGCCGGATGATTCTCGTGGTTTAAATCAGCAGTTAAACAGGGACTCTGTCCTGAGTTCACAGACACCTCATACAAGTTTGTAGGACAAACGGTTCAGTAGTTAGTAAAAAGGGGCGTGGCTACTCAAAGGGGGCGTGGCTTTAATCACCATTCACACAGGGACTCTGTCCTGAGTTCACAGACACCTCATACGAGTCTGTACGACAAACGGTTCACAAGTTAGTAAAAAGGGGCGTGGCTACTCAAGGGGGCGTGCCTTCAATCACCAGTAAAACAGGGGCTCCGTCCTGAGTTCACAGACACCTCATACAAGTCTGTAGCACAAACGGTTCACTAGTTTGTAAAAAGGGGCGTGGCTACTCAAAGGGGGCGTGCCTTCAATCACCAGTCAAACAGGGACTCTGTCCTGAGTTCACAGATACCTCATACAAGTCTGTAGGACAAACGGTTCAGTAGTTAGTAAAAATGGGCGTGGCTACTGAAAGGGGCGTGGCTACTCAAAAGGGGCGGGGTAATCAACCACCAGTTAAACAGGGAGTCTGTCCTGAGTACATAGACACCTCATACAAGTCTGTAGGACAAACGGTTCACTAGTTAGTAAAAGGGGCGTGGCTTATCAAAAGGGGCGGGGTTATCAATCAACAGTTAGACAGGGACGCCATGCTGAGTAATCTGACACCTCATACAAATTTCTAGGACAAACGGTTCATTAGTTAAGAAAGGGGGCGTGGCTAATCAAAAAGGGCGGGAATTTATGAAATATTGTTATGTAGACAATCAGTGATGAGCCATCATCATGTATGACAAGTTTGAGGCAGATTGGACAATGTATGGTCAAGTTAAAAGAGTTAACTGTTTTCAGTTAAAATGTCTGTGTTGGAGGAGGGGAGAGGGAGGGGGGGTGGCTTTGGTAGCTAAGCAACCACGTGGCCAGGTGGAGTCGACCAATCAGAGCAGAGCAATCAACAGAAACTAACTGTCACTGACAATGCTTTGCTAAAGTGAGCAGCCAGAGGTGGACAAACTGAAAATTCTGGCCTCGAACAGAAAGCATTTTTGGCAAAACCATAACACCTATCACTAATCTGACTTCACTTTGAGCGTCCTGAGTTCTTCCTGAACGTCTACATATATTTTTTTTTAAGAAAAATGAAAAAATAGCTTTGTTAGAGCGATTTAAAAAAACTCTTACATCTGATTTTTTCAAAAATCCTCACGTGTTTTTAATATGGGACTCAATGGGGCAGTTGATGCGTTTTGGTGGCACTTCTCTGTGTCCTGCGCCCAAACTATAACTCTGACAGCTTTACCAGAGGATTGTGAGTGAGAAGACAAATTTTCCTACGTTTCTATGTATAAATTATTTCTGTAGAGTGGAATTTGCGGCCTGGAGCGCAGTTTTCAAATGTATTTTTTGACAGTTCCTTCTCTCCCTCTCCACTCTGCTTGATGACATCACCGCTCTAGAGTCTGAACATTCCGCGCAATACACACACATGGGAAAATGTCCCTCCCCATTAGTTTGGAAAAAATGAAATGTTTTCGCACTTCGTGCGAAAACTATACGTGCAATCGCTTTGAAATTTCACAGGACTAGAGTTAAATTCAGGCCCTACAACTTTCTAAATCGGTTCGGAATTTTATGAGCAACGGTTTGCGAATGGTGAGGCCCCAAAGTTTGCGCAATGCGTTCCGGATGGGCCGAAAAGTGCACGTTTGTGCACGTTGTGCGAAAACGTGCGCGCCGATCGCTAAAAAAAGTCATTCCACACGATTCCCGATTAGGGCGCAACTTTTGACGTTTTTACTTTTCGCGATTTCTCAAAGCTGTGAGACTAGTTACGCGCCAAAGTTTTTACGGAAGAATAATCTATAATAATAATAAACACTAGAAACAAAATTCCAGGGAAATTTTGGAGTGCCACGGGACTACTGCCGGCTGATTCTCGTGGTTTAAATCAGCAGTTAAACAGGGACTCTGTCCTGAGTTCACAGACACCTCATACAAGTCTGTAGGACAAACGGTTCACTAGTTAGTAAAAGGGGGCGTGGCTACTCAAAGGGGGCGTGGCTTCAATCACCAGT
Source organism: Centropristis striata (assembly GCF_030273125.1). NCBI lineage: Eukaryota > Metazoa > Chordata > Actinopteri > Perciformes > Serranidae > Centropristis > Centropristis striata. The sequence continues at coordinate 1,662,674 of NC_081533.1, read as the reverse complement.
CAAACAGGGACTCTGTCCTGAGTCCACAGACACCTCATACAAGTCTGTAGGACAAACGGTTCACTAGTTAGTCAAAAGGGGCGTGGCTACTCAAAGGGGGCGTGGCTTCAATCACCAGTCAAACAGGGACTCTGTCCTGAGTTCACAGACACCTCATACAAGTCTGTAGGACAAACGGTTCACTAGTTAGTAAAAGGGGCGTGGCTTATCAAAAGGGGCGGGGTTATCAATCAACAGTTAAACAGGGACGCCATGCTGAGTAATCTGACACCTCATACAAATTTCTAGGACAAACGGTTCATTAGTTAAGAAAGGGGGCGTGGCTAATCAAAAAGGGTGGGAATTTATGAAATATTGTTATGTAGACAATCAGTGATGAGCCATCATCATGTATGACAAGTTTGAGGCAGATTGGACAATGTATGGTCAAGTTAAAAGAGTTAACTGTTTTCAGTTAAAATGTCTGTGTTGGAGGAGGGGAGAGGGAGGGGGGGGGGGCTTTGGTAGCTAAGCAACCACGTGGCCAGGTGGAGTCGACCAATCAGAGCAGAGCAATCAACAGAAACTAACTGTCACTGACAATGCTTTGCTAAAGTGAGCAGCCAGAGGTGGACAAACTGAAAATTCTGGCCTCGAACAGAAAGCATTTTTGGCAAAACCATAACACCTATCACTAATCTGACTTCACTTTGAGCGTCCTGAGTTCTTCCTGAACGTCTACATATATTTTTTTTTAAGAAAAATGAAAAAATAGCTTTGTTAGAGCGATTTAAAAAAACTCTTACATCTGATTTTTTCAAAAATCCTCACGTGTTTTTAATATGGGACTCAATGGGGCAGTTGATGCGTTTTGGTGGCACTTCTCTGTGTCCTGCGCCCAAACTATAACTCTGACAGCTTTACCAGAGGATTGTGAGTGAGAAGACAAATTTTCCTCCGTTTCTATGTATAAATTATTTCTGTAGAGTGGAATTTGCGGCCTGGAGCGCAGTTTTCAAATTTATTTTTTGACAATTCCTTCTCTCCCTCTCCACTCTGCTTGATGACATCACCGCTCTAGAGTCTGAACATTCCGCGCAATACACACACATGGGAAAATCGGCCTCCCCATTAGTTTGGAAAAATGGAAATGTTTTCGCACTTCGTGCGAAAACTATACGTGCAATCGCTTTGAAATTTCACAGGACTAGAGTTAAATTCAGGCCCTACAACTTTCTAAATTGGTTCGGAATTTTACGAGCAACGGTTTGCGAATGGTGAGGCCCCAAAGTTGGCGCAATGCGTTCCGGATGGGCCAAAAAGTGCACGTTTTTGCACGTTGTGCGAAAACGTGCGCGCCGATCGCTAATAAAAGTCATTCCACACGATTCCCGATTAGGGCGCAACTTTTGACGTTTTTACTTTTCGCGATTTCTCAAAGCTGTGGGACTAGTTACGCGCCAAAGTTTTTACGGAAGAATAATCTATAATAAATAAATAATAAACATGAGCAATAATAAGAGATGCCTCGTGCTTCGCACGAGGCACTCATCCTCACTGCTTGCAGTGAAGATGAGTGCCTCGCTGCTCAGCCGTGGCACTAATGAGCAATAATAAGAGATGCCTCGAGCTTCGCTCGAGGCACTCTCCTTCACTGCTTGCAGTGAAGGAGAGTGCCTCGCTGCTCAGCCGTGGCACTAATAAAAATAAAAATAGTCCCGGTGAAGAGTAGTTAGTGTGCTTTTGCAAGCAAGCACACAAAATAATAAAAATAGTTACGGTGAATAGTAGTTAGTGTGCTTTTGCAAGCAAGCACACAAAATAAAAATAGTCCCGGTGAATAGTAGTTAGTGTGCTTTTGCAAGCAAGCACACAAAATAATAATAATGATAAAGTGTAAAGAAGAGAGCATTAGTTGGGTGTAGAGTGAGTGGAGCAGCCAGTGAAGGTGTAGCCCCGAACAGTTTCCTTTAACAGGAAAAAGCATGTGAGGTGATAATGTTCTCTAATGTTTCTGTAAACAAACACATCACAGTCAGTGTGTGAGCAGTAAGTCTTCTCACTGTGTTTAAACCAGGGGTCTCAAACTGGCGGCCCGCGGGCCAATTGTGGCCCTCGTGACGATATTTTGTGGCCCCCACCTTGATATGAAAGTTTAATGTGAGTTTTATATGAATGACACTTTACCGTGTCGTGTGTGGAAGGTCCCTTTAATTACTTTTTTTGGTAATTTTGTGTCATTAAAAAAATAATTGTGTGTCTTTTTTTAATAATTTTGTGCCTTTTTTAAAAATAATTTTGTGTCTACTCTGGTAATTCTGTCTTTTTTTAGTAATATTGTGTCTTTTTTTTGTAATTTTGTGTCTTTTTTTTAGTAATTTTGTGTCATTTTTGGTAATTTTGTGTCTTTTTGAAATAATTTGTGTCTTTTTTAGTAATTTTGTGTATTTTTTGGGGCATTTTGTGTCTTTTTTAAAATAATTTTGTCTCTTTTTTGGTAATTATATGTCTTTTTTTTGGTAATTTTGTGTCTTTTTAAAGTAATATAGTGTTTTTTCAGTCATTTTGTGTCTTTTTTTTGTAATTTTGTGTCTTTTTTGGTAATTTTGTCTCTTTTTTTAAGTGATTTAGTTTTTTTTCTGTCATTTTGTGTCTTTTTTTAATAATTTTGTGCCTTTTTTTAAAATAATTTTGT
>NC_081533.1:1650000-1655000 GCF_030273125.1 Centropristis striata | reverse complement strand
CAGACGATAGGCCACGCCCCCGTCTGGTCCCACCGTCTCATTATTATCTCAGTCTACCTGTGGCTGCCTCATCGTCTTTGAGGGAAAGTATTTTCCTTTGTAATATCAGAATAATAATGCATTTGCAAAAATCATGAGTGTTTTTTAATATGTGTATTTAGACAAGACAAATTTCTGGGAAATAAGACATTTTGTTCACTTTATGGCCACAAAGTCTAACAAGTAAGAGTCTGAAACCACAAAATTTAGACAAGTTTTCAACCTAATTTTGACTCTGTTTGAACCTAATTTTGACTCAATTTGAACCTAATTTTGACTCAGTTTGAACCTAATTTTGACTCCATTTGAACCTAATTTTGACTCAGTTTGAACCTAATTTTGACTCAGTTTGAACGCTGTTTTGACTCAGTTTGAACCTAATTTTGACTCCATTGGAACCTAATTTTTGACTCCATTTGAACCTAATTTTGACTCCATTTGAACCTAATTTTGACTCCATTTGAACCTAATTTTGACTCCATTTGAACCTAATTTTGACTCAATTTGAACCTAATTTTTGACTCAGTTTGAACGCTGTTTTGACTCAGTTTGAACCAAATTTTGACTCCATTTGAACCAAATTTTGACTCCATTTGAACCTAATTTTGACTCCATTTGAACCTAATTTTGACTCAATTTGAACCTAATTTTGACTCCATTTGAACCAAATTTTGACTCCATTTTAACCTAATTTTGACTCCATTTTAACCTAATTTTGACTCCATTTGAACCTAATTTTGACTCAGTTTGAACCTAATTTTGACTCCATTTGAACCTAATTTTGATTCTGTTTGAACCAAATTTTGACTCAGTTTGAACCAAAGTTGTTAGCAAAGCTTTCAATGAGATGTTATATTATGAATATTTAGGATACTTTCACAGAATAACATGCAGTTATCATAAATATGATAATCAATGTTTTTTAAAAGTTTTATTTATTTGTAACGACAAATTTGTGAAAATAAGTGCGACTGCAGTTAATCGTAAAAGAGTAGCGCTGACATTGCACTTTCACAGCACTTTGAATTGAATAAAATACATAATAATATAAAGCTGAGTTGAGTTGAGTTGAGTTGAGTTGAGTTGAACTGAATTGAAGTGAATGGAATTAAACTGAATTGAATTGAATTGAATTGAAGTGAATGTATCAGGGTTTGGAGGATCAGATCAAGTTTGTTAAAAGTTTAAAAGTCAGAACAAAGTTAGGAGTGGCTGGTTTTGAACAGGTTCTTGTCCCAGTCTGTACCTGTTCCTGCCCATCTTCTCATGGTCTTTGACGACACAGTGCAGCTCTGCTCCAGAGTCCAGAGGGATCCCCTTCAGGTCCCACTCAAAACCCTGACAAGAGGCAGGAAACAGGAGGAAATAACAAGAAATCATCACAAATAAAGACTCAAGTTACCACAAATAAACATAACAACATCATAGTTATACTTTTTCTTTTTTTTTACAATTGCACTTTATCAGTAGAAATCTGTTTACATGCACTGCCAGTATTTACACATTTTCCGAGTTTGCACGATCACTTACTAATCACTACTCATGTATTCCTTTTCTCAATTAATTTAATTATTGATTTGTTTCATTTCTCCTATATTCTTTCTATAGGGGTGTTTCAATTATTATGGATGGATAGTCGGATGATAAATGGATGGATGGATGGACTGATGGTGGGAGGATGGATGGATGGATGGATGGATGGATGGATGGACTGATGGTGGAAGGATGGATGGATGGATGGATGGATGGATGGATGGATGGATGGATGGATGGATGGACTGATGGTGGGAGGATGGATGGATGGATGGATGGATGGATGGATGGATGGACTGATGGTGGAAGGATGGATGGATGGATGGATGGATGGACTTATGGTGGGAGGATGGATGGATGGATGGATGGACTGATGGTGGAAGGATGGATGGATGGATGGATGGATGGATGGATGGATGGATGGATGGATGGATGGACTGATGGTGGGAGGATGGATGGATGGATGGACTGATGGTGGGAGGATGGATGGATGGATGGACTGATGGTGGAAGGATGGATGGATGGATGGATGGACTGATGGTGGAAGGATGGATGGATGGATGAATGGATGGATGGTGGAAGGATGGTTGGATGGATGGATGGACTGATGGTGGAAGGATGGATGGATGGATGGATGGATGGATGGACTGATGGTGGAAGGATGGATGGATGGATGGATGGATGGACTGATGGTGGGAGGATGGATGGATGGATGGATGGATGGATGGATGGATGGATGGACTGATGGTGGAAGGATGGATGGATGGATGGATGGATGGACTGATGGTGGAAGGATGGATGGATGGATGGATGGATGGATGGATGGACTGATGGTGGAAGGATGGATGGATGGATGAATGGATGGATGGTGGAAGGATGGATGGATGGATGGATGGACTGATGGTGGAAGGATGGATGGATGGATGGACTGATGGTGGAAGGATGGATGGATGGATGGACTGATGGTGGTTGGATGGATGGATGGATGGATGGTTGGGTGGTTGGATGGATGGATGGATGGATGGATGGACTGATGGTGGAAGGATGGATGGATGGATGGATGGGTGGATGGATGGATGGATGAGAAATAATGACTCTGAGGTTGTTTACCTCATTCCAAACGGGGTTGTAGTTGTTCTTGACAACCTTTGTCTTCTTCTTTGACCCTGAAGAAAACGGAGAAACAGGAACATTAAGAATCAGATCATTGTGGTATTCTGGGGCCAACATGTTGTAGCTTCCAGACAAAACTAAAATTAATATTAGCAAACTGTACAAACGCTAATTACCCAGCAGGTTAGTTAGAGATCATTTCAACATTTTGAACATTTTTTAATATCCTCCTGACAAGTTCGCCAGTGGCATCTAACAGGAAGGAGTCTGAAATCATCTAGTATGTGACCCGAATAACCACAAAATTCTGACTCTGTTTGAACAAAATTCTGACTCCTTTTTGACAAAATGTTGAAATAAATCGCAACTAATTTTAAACGATTTTTTATACTTTTTTTTTTAAATAAAAATGTAACAAATTTCGGACAAATTTTGATAAAATTTAGATTCCATTTTTTAAACAAAATTTAGATTTAATTTTGAACAAAATTCTGCTTAATTTCTAACTAAAATTTTGACTAACATTGAACAAATTCATAAAGATAATTTTTTAACAAAATTCTGACAATTTTTAACAAAATGTTGACAAATTTCTAACAAAATTTTGACTCATTTTGAATAATCATCGAGATGTTAAATGAATATTTTGAATAATTTCATAGAATATCGTGCAATTACGTTAAATCACCAAAAAAAAGTTTTTTTCATTCAATCCAACTCTAACTGTCTCAAAGCAGGAGTGAACTCTAAACACACCAAACATGAGTCAACTCAGTGAGCAGAAAATAAACTGTGCAGTGTGTGTGTGTGTGTGTGTGTGTGTGTGTGTGTGTGTGTTATCTCTCTGAGGCTTCCTGTAACAAGGAGTTCTGAGCTCTGATTTCCTTTCTATCGAGCACTCTGACAGGAAGTGGGACATAAATCGTACCAATAAACTGCCAGGATTCCTAATCTGGAATCTCATCACAAGACACACACACACACACACACACCTACACACACACACACACACAGATACACATTGGCGACTACGCTAATGGTTTCCATTGGGTTTTCTTCAAAAAGAGGAACCCAGAGAATGAGATGTTCTTTCCAGATGAAAGGAAACAGAGACAATGACTATTGTCTCATTTCAGAAGCTGCTCATTAATTTCCAGAGAGCGATTAACTGGATGAAACCTGGAAGAGATAAACAAGTCTGCAACCACCGACATGAAGACATGCTAACAATGATGCTAACCATGATGCTAACCTGCTGCGGTTTATCAGGGTCACCATCTGGAATCAGCAGAATTTGGAAAAATCTGAGGTTCACCAAAGTTATCAACAGAAACGTTGATCTGGAACAAGTCATTGTTTGTGATTTTAAGGTATCCCAGTTAAAGACTGACAAGTCTCAAATCCTAAACTTCGAGTTTTCAGTCCAGAACAGGTTGCTCTTGAGTAAAAGAGCCTTTTTAATTTCAGAATAATAATGCATTTGCATTAGACAAGACACATTTGTGAAAATAAGTCATTCTGTTCACTTTATAACCACAAAGACTAACATGTAAGAGTCTGAAAACACAAAATTTTGACAAATTTTCAACCAAATTGTAACTCAATTTAAACCATATTTTGACTCGGTTTGAATCAAATTGTGACTCATTTTTAACCCAATTTTGACTTATTTTCAACCAAATTTTGACAAATTTTCAACCAAATTTTGACAAATTTTCAACCAAATTTTGACAAATTTTCAACCAAATTGTAACTCAATTTAAACCATATTTTGACTCAGTTTGAATCAAATTGTGACTCATTTTTAACCCAATTTTGACTTATTTTCAACCAAATTTTGACTCAATTTGAGCCAAATTTTGACTCAATTTGAGCCAAATTGTGACTGCACTCAAACCATATTGTGACTCAATTTGAATCATATTGTGACTCAATTTGAATCAAATTGTGACTAATTTTTAACCCAATTTTGACTATTTTTCAACCAAATTGTAACTCAATTTCAACCAAATTGTGACTCATTTTCAACACAGTTTTGACTCAAATTTAACCAATTTCTGACTCATTTGTAACCCATTTTTGACTATTTTTCAACCAAATTTAGACAAAGTATTTTAACCCAATTTTGTGTGTGTGAACCAATTGTGATAAATAATTATGATACTGATTCAGTTTGAACCAAATTGTGCCTGTTTAAAAGTCCAAACAAAGTTAAGAGTCATTAGTGTTAAAGTCAAGAAGTCTTTGTTGAAATCATTTAGTTTGTCACCTGAAAAAACACAACATTTTGACTCATTTTTAAACAAATCTCTCAT
>NC_081533.1:1630000-1647500 GCF_030273125.1 Centropristis striata | reverse complement strand
CAGACCTGTTTCCCCCCCTGGTATATCATGGATTTGAGTATGCTTATGAGGATTTATGAATGTTGCATGAAAGTGATTGCCATTAAATATGATTTACTGTAATATTTTTCTGCACTTTGTTGTGATTTTATTTATTACAATAACCATGCATAAAAACTGTCCAATGTTTCCTCCATGTTGTTACAGTAGTGGATAATTGTTGTTTTAGTTTAACCAGTGCTGGTTGAATCACTAAAATAACCTTTATTTGGTGTGTTGTCATCATATGATAAATGTGTGCTTCTGAGGGATGTTGAACATAATGATATTAATGTCACATTCTCTAGAAGCCAGGTTATTATTCCTCTGTGACTATCAAAAGTATCAATATGCAGTTACTTCTCACATCTATGGACAATCATGCACCTTACTATATTAGCAATAGCCACCTGACTTCACTTATGTACAGTGTATAACATATTAACATCATGGTGCACTGTATACAGCACATAGTGTAGCATAGTTCTGGTTATATCCCTATATATATATATATATATATATATAAACATTTTCCATTTGCATCAAGTACTGTGTAATGTTTTATTAATGGTTTGTATTCTGCTCTTCACTTTGTTTTTGTTTTTTACTAGGTGATGTAGAAGTTGCTAATAATAGCTATAGAAACTGATTATGATTGAATCTCAAATACAAAAGCTGGACTAGGCTCAAATACTGAAAATTCGCCATGTTGATTAATATAATATATTTGGTATACTGGCGCTACTATTGGTTGATGTTGTTGAGCTGTCAGAGTCAGAGCCAATCAGAGGCAGAATAGGGCGGGTCTTAACGGAACACGGGGTTCAAGGGTCAAAGGAACCCATGTGATCTAAGGTCAGCCTCAAGTGTTTTTCGTTTTTTTAGCTAGCGACTGTCAATACTTCTGTTGAGTAAAATATTTTTCCAAAAGTAAATGTGCATTATGTTGGTTCGTGTTGGTGAAGCTTTTTTTATTTTTTTAATCTGCCACTACACATGGAGACGCATTTGAAGCAGTTAGGCCAAGTAAAGGAAAAGCACAAGAATATAGCCTGCGAGATGTGGTGAGGGAGGTCGCGGAATGTAGGATAACCTGACTGACTGACGTGGAGTCACGCTAAGAAATAATAAGTAAAAATAATCATTTCTTTAGAGGTTTGCATCAGCTGTGATGAGCTCCTCTGGCTAAGGAATTAAATGATGTTGATGTGGAATTATTTGGGTTTTAAGACAGGTGTTTTTTTTTTTATTATTACTGTGGTTACTTTTTAATTTTTGACAGTCATTTCAGACCGATCCTGAGCTGCAGATATGTTCATGTTTAGGCTCAGAGTGGTGAGGGTGTTTATGAGGGCTGCTGTCTGAGGTGAAAGGTGTGTTTAATAAGAGGCTCACAGAGGGACAGAGTCGGACAGCTACGTTTCAATTATTGTGTTTGTGTATACGGTTTGTTTTGGAGTATGGACATAGTTGATGACTTAATACCTGCTGACTTCACTTGACCTGTCTCACTGCCTGTCTGTCTCTGCGGTGGATTGATGCCGCTGTACTGTACTGAGTGTTGTGCTCTCAGTAGAGCTCCGGTTATAACGGCGGTGAAATTAAAAACACTCCAGCGTCTGTACTTAGCATTTTCTGGAGGAAGATAGGGCTATTTTGTCCATTTTTTAATCCTTTTTTATATGTTTATATTTTTCACATTTGTTGTATAACTATTGATAAGAATAGGTCTCAATCTAGTAAATAAGGGTAACTTGGTTGACTGCTTCATTTCCACTTTAAAGACACAAAATTACCAAAAATGACACAATATTACTAAAAAAGACACAGAATTACCAGAAAAGACACAAAATTATTTTTAAAAAAGGCACAAAATTATTTAAAAAAGACATACAATTATTTTTTTAATGACACAAAATGACCAAAAACAGTAATTAAAGGGACCTTCCACACACAACACAGTAAAGTGCCATTCATATAAAACTCACATTAAACTTTCATATCAAGGTGGGGGCCACAAAATATCGTCACGAGGGCCACAATTGGCCCGCGGGCCGCCAGTTTGAGCCCCCTGATCTAACTGATAGTTCACTAGATTTATTTAAATCTTTTCTCCATGAAATAAAAACCAGACATTCTTTGGTCACCTTGTGAATCCACCGGAAGAGAAATAACGAACATTAGCATTAGCACTGGAGCTAACAAGCACTTTTACTATAGTTAAGACAATAAATATAGCCACTAATATATATGACAGAATAAATAAACTCTAACAAACATTGTTCCTGTCAGTCAGCCACTATAGAAGCATTTTATACTTTATTTATATCAACTTAATATTAATTATAACGCACTCGTTATTATTTACCGTTTGTTTTTCATTTAAACGTTACACCTGTTATTTCCTGTCACTACCTTTCAAAATAAAAGCACCCGTTTCACATTGGACGGCACCTTTTCAAAATAAAAGCATCACAACATTGTAAAACACCTAGAAAATATACAAACATGAAAAACAAGCTATAAAATACAAAAACACCAATAGGAACCTTGATAAATCTAATTTACAGTTGTGTTAAAAATATTACTAAAAAAAAAAAATTACAGAAAAAAAACTAAATCACTTAAAAAAGAGACAAAATTACCAAAAAAGACACAAAATTACTAAAAAAAGACACAAAATGACTGAAAAAACACTATATTACTTTAAAAAGACACAAAATTACCAAAAAAAGACACAAAATGACAAAAAAAAGACATATGACCAAAAAAGAGACAAAATGATTTTAAAAAAGACACAAAATTACCCAAAAAATACACAAAATTACTAAAAAAGACACAAATTACAAAAAAGACACAAAATTACAAAAAAAAAGACACAATATTACTAAAAAAGACAAAGAATTACTTAATCACTACCTTTCAAAATAAAAGCACCCGTTTAACATTGGACGGTACCTTTTCAAAATAAAAGCTTCACAACATTGTAAAACACCTAGAAAATGTACAAACATGAAAAACAAGCTAAATAATACAAAAACCACCAGTAGGAACCTTGATAAAGGTAATTTACAGTTGTGTTTAAAATAAATGTTAAAGTGATATCGTGAGTATTTATATGGAGTATTTACTACTTTTTACTGCTATATTTTATTTACTCCACATTAAAAGTCTTATCATAACATGTATTATTATCAGTAGCAGCTCTAAACCAGATAATTTACTGTATTTTATAAAGAGATTTCATTAATATTGAGCAGAATTTAGTTCAGAGTTTTGATCTTGGTGTCAAAATCTACATTTCCTGGGTCAAAGAATCATTTAAAGCTGTTGATAATATCACCAGATGATTATTTGATCCAATATAAGGTTCACCATGTATTTAGGTCATTTCAGTGTTCCTGAGCAGTCGGACATATATTGATATAGGTCATATACAGTGCACGTATTCTGAAAAATGAATAGCATGCACACATTTAATTGAACTTTATCTATTGGATCAAATATTCATCTTGTGATATTCTGAATAGCTTTAACTCTATGGAGTCTATTTTGTCCATTTTTTAATCCTTTTCATGTCTTTTTGGTGTCTTTGTAAGTCATTTTGTGTCTTTTTTGGGTCATTTGTGTCTTTTTGTGTCTGTTGTTGTGTCTTTTTTAGTTATTTTGTGTCTTTTTTGGTCATTTTGTGTCTTTTTTGTCATTTTGTGTCTTTTTTGTGTCTTTTTGTGTCTGTTGTTGTCTTTTTTAGTTATTTTGTGTCTTTTTTGTCATTTTGTGTCTTTTTTGTGTGTCTTTTTGTCTCTGTTGTTGTGTCTTTTTTAGTTATTTTGTGTCTTTTTTTAGTTATTTTGTGTCTTTTTTGTCATTTTGTGTCTTTTTTGTGTCTTTTTGTGTCTGTTGTTGTGTCTTTTTTAGTTATTTTGTGTCTTTTTTGGTCATTTTGTGTCCTCTGTTTTTTTAGTAATTCTGTCTTCTCATTTTTTGTCTTTTTTGGTCATTTTGTGTCTTTTTTAGTCCTTTAGTCCAACATAAAATGTGATTTTGAATCTTTTTTTAACTTTCAAAACACTATCATGCTCAATAAAGAATTGTAAATGTTTCAAATGTGACCAAAGGTGTCAAATCTACCATATAAGAGGGTTCCATCCAGTTCTATCATTTGATACTAAATCTATTTGTCTGTTTTCCAACAACAGGAAACATTTTGAGTTACATGAAAAATCAAATGTCTTGAAGAACTAATAGAGACTTCAGTAAACGAGTGTGTGTGTGTGTGTGTGTGTGTGTGTGTGTGTGTGTGTGTGTGTGTGTGTGTCTTATGTTTCCAATAACACTTTGACAGGAAATCCTGCAGCAGCACAAACACAAACACATGTTGTCACATTTAATCACATACACACATGCTGCACACACATACACACACACACACACACACACTAATAATAATAATAATAATAATAATGATATATTTTGTGTTTTTTTATCTGTATCTGCAAAATAACTTCTGAATAAATAAATGAAACAATCATTAATAACTGACGTGCAGTATGAAATGATCTCTGCAGTAGTTTAAAGTTTAAAGTGGTAGAAATGGAAATGTGTCAGTAAAGAACATTAAAATGGTAATATTGGCATTTTTGTTTAAATGTATATTTCTCTGCAGACATTTAGTGTGAAACATTTTCTCTCCGTCTCCCTCAGCTTCATTTCTCTTTCATTAATAACTGTAATTTATATAAATGGACATGATGTCTGTTTCTGGAGGAGAGGAAACCCTCGCTCTCGCTTTCTCACTCTCGCTCTCTTGCTCTTGCTCTCTCTCTCTCTCTCTCGCTCTCTGTCTCTCTCGCTCTCTTGCTCTCTGACTCTCTGACTCTCGCTTTCTTGCTCTTGCTCTCTGTCTCTCACTCTCTCTCTCTCTCTCTCTCTGTCTCTCTCTCTCTGTCTCTCACTCTCTCACACTGTCTCACAGTCTCCCTCTCTCACTCTCGCTCTCTGACTCCCGCTTTCTTGCTGTAGCTCTCTCCCTCTCACTCTCTCTCTCTCTCTCTGTCTCTCACTCTCTCGCTTTCTCACTCTCACTCTCTTGCTCTCTCTCACTCTCTCCTATCTCTCTCGCTCTCTCGCTCTCTTGCTCTCTCACTGTCTCACTCTCTCACTCTCGCTCTCTCTCTCTCTCGCTCTCTCACTCTCTGACTCACGCTTTCTTGCTCTAGCTCTCTCTCTCTCTCACTCTCTCTCTCGCTCTCTCTCTCTCTCTCACTCTCACTCTCTCTCTCTCTCTCTCGCTCTCGCTCTCTCACTCTCGCTCTCTTGCTCTCTCTTTCTCCCTCTCTGTCTCTCACTTTCTCGCTTTCTCACTCTCGCTCTCTTGGTCTCTCTCTCTCTCACTCTCTCCTATCTCTCTCACTCTCTCACTCTCTCGCTCTCTTGCTCTCTTGCTCTCTTGCTCTCTCACTGTCTCACTCTCTCACTCTCGCTCTCTGTCTGTCTCTCTCGCTCTCTTGCTCTCTCACTCTCTCACTCTCTGACTCTCTGACTCTCTGACTCTCTCACTCTCTGACTCCCGCTTTCTTGCTCTTGCTCTCTCACACTCTCTCTCTCTCTCTCTCTCTCTCACTCTCTCTCTCGCCCTCTCGCTCTCTCACTCTGTCTCTCTCTAAGAAAAAAACACTGTAGAAATCAGTTTCAAATGTAAAACATGTATTTCACTGACGTCTGATAGAATAAAAGAACTTCATTCAGGTGAAATATAAAAACTCGTCGATGCTTTTTAAATTAAACAGACTGTTACTTTAATTCAACTCACAGATTGTTTCCTGTGTTTGACAGTTGAAGAACTGTTGTAAATGTTGTTGTTTTTGTCTGGTTCTACCTTTCAGGACCTGAGAGTTTCTTCTTCCAGGCTGCTTGTGTGTGATGGCACCAGGAAACAGAGTGAACAGGACAAAGGCAGGAAGCTGCAGCAGAGCTCACCTCGTTAAGGAGGCTCACTGACTCATGGAAAGAACAAACAACAAGCTGAAGGAGAACAGAAAGCAGGTAGACCAACCACCTTCCACTGGGGCACCATTTGGCATCCCCAGCTGGCTTTTCTGCAACGTTAACCCCAATAAAAGGAAAAAGAAATCAACAAAAATACGTGATCAAAGGTTACAAACGTTTCTGGGAGGAAAAAGTGACCAAAAAGAAGATCTCTCTCTCTCTCTCTCTCTCTCTCACTCTCGCTCTCTGTCTCTCTCTCTCACTCTCTGACTCACGCTTTCTTGCTCTTGCTCTCTGTCTCTCACTCTCTCACTGTCTCTCTCGCTCTCTCTCTCTCTCTCTCTCACTCTCTCACTTTCTCACTCTCGCTCTCTTGCTCTCTCTCTCTCTCTCACTCTCTCACTTTCTCACTCTCGCTCTCTTGCTCTCTCTCTCACTCTCTCCTATCTCTCTCGCTCTCTCTCTCACTCTCTCACTTTCTAACTCTCGCTCTCTTGCTCTCTTTCTCACTCTCTCCTATCTCTCTCGCTCTCTCTCTCTCTCTCTCACTCTCTCACTTTCTCACTCTCGCTCTCTTGCTCTCTCTCTCACTCTCTCCTATCTCTCTCGCTCTCTCGCTCTCTCTTGCTCTCTCACTGTCTCACTCACTCACTCTCTCACTCTCGCTCTCTGTCTCTCTCTCTCGCTCTCTCACTCTCTGACTCTCGCTTTCTTGCTCTTGCTCTTGTTCAACAAAAATACGTGATCAAAGGTTGCGAACGTTTCTGGGAGGAAAAAGTGACCAAAACGAAGATCAAAAATGTGATATTTCTGTCAAAATCACTTTATTCTACATGTATCATTTAAAACGTGTCCAAAAATAAAGCGTAACTAATAACCAGATCCTGTTTAAAACATTAAATTAAAAAAAACTGTGAAGACATGATTGATTCTGCTACGTGACAAATATTCACTGAGAATCTGTTGTTTTCTTTTTTGGGAAATTTCAATTCTTGTTATAGTAATTTTGCATCTTTTTTTGGTAATTCTGCAATTTTTCTTCATAATATTGTGTCTTTTATGTTGATTTTACGTCTTGTTTTGATAATTTTGTGTCTTTTTCGAAAATTTGGTCGGTTATGAGACAAATATTCACTGAAAATCTGTTTACACAGAGCAGAGGGGAGAGGACAGGAGAGGCTGTTTACACAGAGCTGAGAGGAGAGGACAGGAGAGGCTGTTTACACAGAGGAGAGAGGAGAGGACAGGAGAGGCTGTTTACACAGAGCAGAGAGGAGAGGACAGGAGAGGCTGTTTACACAGAGCTGAGAGGAGAGGACAGGAGAGGCTGTTTACACAGAGCAGAGAGGAGAGGACAGGAGAGGCTGTTTACACAGAGCTGAGAGGAGAGGACAGGAGAGGCTGTTTACACAGAGCTGAGAGGAGAGGACAGGAGAGGCTGTTTACGCAGAGCTGAGAGGAGAGGACAGGAGAGGCTGTTTACACAGAGCAGAGAGGAGAGGACAGGAGAGGCTGTTTACACAGAGCAGAGAGGAGAGGACAGGAGAGGCTGTTTACGCAGAGCTGAGAGGAGAGGACAGGAGAGGCTGTTTACGCAGAGCTGAGAGGAGAGGACAGGAGAGGCTGTTTACACAGAGCAGAGAGGAGAGGACAGGAGAGGCTGTTTACACAGAGCTGAGAGGAGAGGACAGGAGAGGCTGTTTACACAGAGCTGAGAGGAGAGGACAGGAGAGGCTGTTTACACAGAGCAGAGAGGAGAGGACAGGAGAGGCTGTTTACACAGAGCAGAGAGGAGAGGACAGGAGAGGCTGTTTACACAGAGCTGAGAGGAGAGGACAGGAGAGGCTGTTTACACAGAGCAGAGAGGAGAGGACAGGAGAGGCTGTTTACACAGAGCAGAGAGGAGAGGACAGGAGAGGCTGTTTACGCAGAGCTGAGAGGAGAGGACAGGAGAGGCTGTTTACACAGAGCAGAGAGGAGAGGACAGGAGAGGCTGGAAACATGACAATACCTCAATATGTAATTTGTAATAACTGGATCCTAAAAACATTAAATTCTTCCTTTATTCTATTTTATAAACTGACAAAACACTGAAAAAGTGTTTTAAGACAAAAATGTGTAAATGCAAACATTGCGTCATGGTTAAGAACTTTATCTTTAGCCACGCCCCTAAAGCAAACCACGCTTCACAAATAAATAAATAAATACCAAAATGAACATCATGTTGCATTAAAGTAGACTTAAAACTAGCAATCGAGGAGATAAACTCATTAGAAAATGCTTCCTGAGGTCATAAATCCAGACTTCTACTATTATTGGATCCTTTAGCAGCCAGTAGAGTCGCCCCCTGCTGCTCATTAGAGAGAATGCAGCTGTAAGACACTTCTCTATTGGTTTCACTTTATAAAACTGGATGTTTCAGCTGGTTTTGACCTCTTAACTCTCTGTAGTTTTGTTCTATTTCCTCCATGTCTGAATCTTTCCATCCTGCCTGTATTCACCACTTAAAACATGTTTAAATACCATGTTGGTATATTTTTCTCCTATATGACCTGATAATAATAATAATTGATTTTTTATTCTGACTTACTGGATCAACATTTAGAACCAAAAAGAAACAAAGAAAAACCAACATAAATGTGATCTTGTGATTGTGTGTGATCCTGTCATCAACTCTGGTTTTTATTCTAGTGGGACTCTGTTTGATTTGGCTCTGGTGTGTTAAGCACAACAATTTGGTCATTTTGCGTCTTTTTTTTGTCATTTTGTGTCTTTTCTTTGTCATTTTGTGTCTTTTCGTCTCTTTTTTAGTCTTTTTATGTCTTTTTTTTTGCTCATTTTGTGTCTTTTTTTTGGTCATTTTGTGTCTTTTGTGTCTTTTTTAGTCATTTTGTGTCTCTTTTGGTCATTTTGTGTCTTTTGCGTCTTTTTTAGTCATTTTGTGTCATTTTGTCATTTTGTGTCTTTTTGTCTCTTTTTTAGTCATTTTGAGTCTTTTTTTGCTCATTTTGTGTCTTTTGTGTCTTTTTTGTCATTTTGTGTCTTTTTGTTTCTTTTTTTGTCATTTTGTGTCTTTTTTTGCTCATTTTGTGTCTTTTTTGTCATTTTGTGTCTTTTTGTTTCTTTTTTTGTCATTTTGTGTCTTTTTTCGGTCATTTTGTGTCTTTTGCGTCTTTTTTAGTCATTTTGTGTCATTTTGTGTCTTTTTGTCACTTTTTTAGTCATTTTGTGTCTTTTTTAGTCCTTTAGTCCAACATAAAATGTGATTTTGAATCTTTTTTTTAACTTTCAAAACACCATCATGCTCAATAAAGAATTTTAAATGTTTCAAATGTGAACAAAGGTGTCAAATATTTAAATATTTTTTGTCTTTTATGTGTTTTTTGTCGTTTTTGATGTGCTTTTTGTGTGTTTTGAGTGTGTTTATTGTAATTTTGTGTGTGTTTTTTTAATTTTTTGTGTTTTCATGTGTGTTTTTTGTCATTTCTTTGTTTTGATGTGTTTTTTGTGTGTTTTGAGTTGATTTCTAATGAGTTTCCCTCGAGTACTTGAAACTTGGCCTGAGAACAGATTAAATTGGCCCCAAAGACACTTGTTAGTGTTTAAAATTTGTCCTAAAAAGCCGACCAGAGAGCCGTATTTGTCCAGTAAAAACATAAATGTGATCTTGTGATTGTGTGTGATCCTGTCAACAACTCTGGTTTTTATTCTAGTGGGACTCCATTTGATTTGGTCTGGTGTGTTTAGCGTAATTATTTTAGTCATTTTGTGTCTTTTTTGTGTCTATTTCCTGTCTTTTTTGGTCATTTTATGTCTTTTTTCGGTCATTTTGTGTCTTTTTTGAGTCATTTTGTGTCTTTTTTTGGTCATTTTGTGTCTTTTTTGAGTCATTTTGTATCTTTTTGTGTCTATATTGTGTCTTTTTTGGTCATTTTGTGTCTTTTTTTTGTCTTTTTGTGTCTTTTTTAGTCATTTTGTGTAGTCTTTTTTGTTCATTTTGTGTCTTTTTTGTGTCTTTTTTAGATATTTTGCGTCTTTTTTTGGTCATTTTGTGTCTCTTTTAGTCATTTTGTGTCTTTTTTGTTCATTTTGTGTCTTTTTTGTGTCTTTTTTAGATATTTTGCGTCTTTTTTTGGTCATTTTGTGTCTTTTTTGAGTCATTTTGTATCTTTTTGTGTCTATATTGTGTCTTTTTTGGTCATTTTGTGTCTTTTTTTTGTCTTTTTGTGTCTGTTTTAGTCATTTTGTGTAGTCTTTTTTTGTGTCTTTTTTAGATATTTTGCGTCTTTTTTTTGGTCATTTTGCGTCTTTTTTGGTCATTTTGCGTCTTTTTTGGTCATTTTGTGTCTTGGCCTGAGAACCGATGAACTTGGCCCCAAAGACACTTGTTAGTGTTTAAAATTTTGTCCTAAAAAGCCGAGCAGAGAGGCGTATTTGTCCATCATGGAGCGTCTTACCTCTGAAGGTGACGCTGGTCAGAGCGTTGGAGTGTCTCAGGTTGTTGGCTCTCTGAACCACACAGCGCAGCATGGCTCAGCGTTTAGATCTTCCAGTGGAGAATGTTGAGATGTGACTGGTTCAGCAGTGAGGAGCTCCTACATCACCCCACAGCTCTGATAAAGCTAATAAAACTAGCAAACAAAACACCAAAGTGTCTTTCAAAAGTAAATCTCAGCAGCTGGAAGGAGTCAGAGTAACTCTGAACTCTTAACTTAAATCCTTGTTTGGCAAAATCACAAAAACAGTAGAAAATGAATGATCCAGTGGCTGATTTCCAAAATAAAAGCCCCTATCCCGACAGAGAGCTGGAGCCGGTGTGTGTGTGGTTGGTGGAGAACTGCGCTCACATCCAGAGGAAATCTAACATTTCCTGTTCTCTTTTCCTCTCCTGTCTCCTGCTGCTGCTCTATCTCGCCCACATCTTCCTCACCAGCAGATCTCTCTCTGGCCAGCACATCTCTCTCTCTCTCTGTGATGTTTTAATGGATTTATTTATTTCAGTCTGCTGCTTGTTAGTCAACTGTTAAAGACGCTCAGAACCAGCGCAGACTAAATAATGTAGCCGTCTGATCCCATCTACACCCTGCAAGACGAGAAATAAATAACTACAGAATAAGATTGGATTCCTTTCATTTTGTGTCTTTTTTGTATCTTTTTTTGTGTCATTTTGTGTCTTTTTTGATAATTTTGTGTCTTTTTTGGTCATTTTGTGTCTTTTTTAGTCATTTTGTGTCTATATTTGTCTTTTTTTTGTCATTTTGTGCCTTTTTTGGTCATTTTGTGTCTTTTTTTAGTCATTTTGTGTCTTTTTTGGTCATTTTGTGTCTTTTTTTAGATATTTTGTGACTTTTTTTTGCCATTTTGTATCTTTTTTTGGTCCTTTTTAGTAATTTTGTGTCTTTTGTTGTGTCTTTTTTGGTCATTTTGTGTCTTTTTTTTGGTCATTTTGTGTTTTTTTTTAGTCATTTTGTGTCTATATTTGTCTTTTTTGGTCATTTTGTGTCTTTTTTTAGATATTTTGTGTCTTTTTTGTTATTGTGTGACTTTTTTTAGCCATTTTGTGTCTTTTGTTGTGTCTTTTTTTGGTCATTTTGTGTCTTTTTTAGTCATTTTGTGTCTTCTTTTGGTCATTTTGTATCTTCTTTTGGTCATTTTGTGTCTTTTTTAGTCCTTTAGTCCAACATTAAATGTGATTTTTAATCTTTTTTTTTAACTTCCAAAACACTATCATGCTCAATAAAGAATTGTAAATGTGTCAAATGTGACCAAAGGTGTCAAATCTACCATATAAGAGGGTTCCATCCAGTTCTATCATTTGATACTAAATCTATTTGAGCTTGTCTCCAGTTTTACTTGGTATATCATCATCAAACTGAAACTGGCCTCATGGAGTTTACAGCCAGAACTTTAGAGGTAAATTTACAACTGACAAAAAAATGAGAAATAAAATAACTAGAATTGAGCAAATAAATGCTTGAAACAAGTCCAATGATCTGCCAGAGCAGTGAGTAAATGTTTCTCTGTGAGAATTCTTTAAACTCAGTAATCATAAACAGTAAAATACAAACGCAGCATCACAACGACCCTGAAGGAGCCTCAGCAGAGACTGTAAGGAGCATTACAGGGACCTGCTGGGAGAGAGCGCCACCTGCAGACAGGAACCAGGGCAACACTCACACTGACACTTTAGAATAAGGAACATTTTAACAGCCAGGAACCCTTTCACTGTCAACATTTAGAACCAAAAAGAAACAAAGAAAAACCAACATAAATGTGATCTTGTGATTGTGTGTGATCCTGTCATCAACTCTGGTTTTATTCTAGTGGGACTCTGTTTGATTTGGCTCTGGTGTGTTTTTTTTGTTGTCATTTTGTGACTTTTTAAGTCATTTTGTGTCTTTTTTTTGTCATTTGTGTCTTTTTTTTGGTGATTTTGTGTCTTTCGTTGTGTCTTTTTTAGTTATTTTGTGTCTTTTTATGTTGATTTTGTGTCTTTTTTTAGTCATTTTGTGTCATTTTGTGTCTTTTGTTGTGTCTTTTTTATTTATTTTGTTTCTTTTTTGGTCATTTTGTGTCTTTTTTAGTTATTTTGTGTCTTTTTATGTTGATTTTGTGTCTTTTTTTAGTCATTTTGTGTCTTTTTGTGATTTTGTGTCTTTTGTTGTGTCTTTTTAGTTATTCTGTGTCTTTTTTTGTGATTCTGTGTCTTTTGTTGTGTCTTTTTTAGTTATTTTGTGACTTTTTTTCGTCATTTTGTGTCTTTTTTTTGTCATTTGTGTCTCTTTTGGTGATTTTGTGTCTTTTGTTGTCTTTTTTTAGTTATTTTGTGTCTTTTCATGTTGATTTTGTGTCTTTTTTTAGTCATTTTGTGTCTTTTATGGTATTTTTTGTGTGTCGTTTTTAGTCATTTTGTGACTTTTTTAGTCATTTTGTGTCTTTTGTTGTGTCTTTTTTATTTTTATTTTGTTTCTTTTTTGGTGATTTTGTGTCTTTTTTTAGTTATTTTGTTTGTTTTTTAGTCATTTTGTGTCTTTTGTTGTGTCTTTTTTAGTTATTTTGTTTCTTTTTTTTTCATTTTGTGTCTTTTGTTGTGTCTTTTTTATTTATTTTGTTTCTTTTTTGGTGATTTTGTGTCTTTTGTTGTGTCTTTTTAGTTATTTTGTGTCTCTGTTCGTCATTTTGTGTCTTTTTCTGTCTTTTCTGCTGTGAGAGAGCACCACCTGCAGACACAAATCAGGGCACATCTCACACTGACACTTTATAATAAGGAACATTTTTACAGGGTTTCAAACATTTGAACAACCTGTAATCCTTTCACTATAAACACATTGTACAAGTGTCATATATATATATATATATATATATATATATATATATATATATATATATACATATAAACTATAAGTATCATATCTTGAGTTGAAAATAAAAGTTCAGTGGGTTTGTTCACTTTGTGTCTGCAAGAAATCAGTTTGAGGAAAATTGAATTTGTCTCAGTTTCATCTGAGCTTCAGATGTTATAACCGATCATCTCTGCTCTGTGTAACGTACATATATATATATATATATATATATATATATATATATATATATATATATATATATATATATATATATATATATATATATATATGTACATAGAGAGAGAGAGTTTATTGAGCCAGCCTGACTGACTGTACGGGACGTTTTACTTCAAGCTAATTATGTTGAAGTGAAGCTTTGAATCATGTGAGTTCAGTTCATTTCATCCTGATGTAAACATCTTTAAACTGTTTATTCATACTGTTTGTTTCTGCATCACCTAGGAAACAAAGCGGAGATGATTGGTGTTTAAATCAGAGCAAAGGCAGCAAACTATATTTAGAGATAAAAGTGTAAAACAGTGGTTCCTCTTTAAGAGCCTTTAAATGTGCTGAGTGAAGAGACGACGCAGCGTTCACCACTTAAACAGATTCAATATCAGATATCAGCCAGAGAGCTGCAGATCATATTCATGCTTCATCATCCTCACAACAACACTGTCGGATACTTTTTAGCCTGAAATGTACTTAAAACTGTTATATTGCAACTTTCAAAATGACCCAAAAATACACAAAATCACCCAGAAAAGTCAGAAAATGACACAAATTGCCAAAAAAAGACACAAAAAAGACAGAAAGTGACAAAAAAAGACAGAAAATGACACACATTTCAAACAAAAAGACAGAAAATGACACAAAATATACACAAAATTACCCAAAAAACACAGAAAATACAAATTACCAAAAAAAAAGACACAAAAAAGACAGAAAATGACACAAATTACAAACAAAAAGCAGCAGGTTTTAGAGCAGCGTTCACCACTTTAAACAGATTCAATATCAGATAAGAGCTGCAGATCATATTCATGCTTCATCATCCTCACAACAACACTGCCGGATACTTTTTAGCCTGAAATGTACTTAAAACTGTTATATTGCAACTTTCAAAATGACCCAAAAATACACAAAATCACCCAGAAAAGACACAAAATGACACAAATTACAAAAAAAAGACACAAATTAACAAAAAAAGACACAAAAAAGACAGAAAGTGACACAAAAAAGACAGAAAATGACACACATTTCAAACAAGAAGACAGAAAATGACACAAAAAAGACAGAAAATGACACAAGATATACACAAAATGACCCAAAAAACACAGAAAATGACACAAATTACCAAATAAAAGACACAAAAAAGACAGAAAATGACACAAATTACAAACAAAAATACGGAAAATGACCCAAAACGACACAAAATGAATACAAATTACAAAAAAAGACACAAATTACCAAAAAAAGACACAAAAAAGACAGAAAGTGACACAAATTTCAAACAAAAAGACACAAAATTACCCAAAAAACACAGAAAATGACACAAATTACAAAAAAAGACACAAAAAACACAGAAAATGACACAAATTACAAACAAAAATACAGAAAATGACCCAAAACGACACAAAATGACACAAATTACACAAAAAAAGACAGAAAATGACACAAATTACACAAAAAAGACACAAAAGAGACAGAAAATGACACAAATTACAAACAAAAATACAGAAAATTACCCAAAAAAGACAGAAAATGACACAGATTACAAAAAAAAAGGCACAAAATGTCTTTTTCTTTTGGAGAATAACGAGCAGAAAGAGAAAAGCTTACATGCAGTGAAGGTTCCTGGTTGAATTTGAAGCTTTTCAAAATAAAGCTAATAATTTGGTGAATTATAAAAGTTTTCGTTTTCAGACTTACTGTATTTCCCTTTCTATTTATTCAATCTAGAAACATTTCTGTTTTTGTAGTTATAACCTGTAATTCCTTCATAAAAAGATTCCGTACTATAATATACTAAAGGCTGATTTCCTCTGGAGGATCACAGAAATAAAACATTTTATTTATTAATAATGGTACAATAGAAATATGCATGTCTTCTTATGTTTTTTATGTTAAATATAGAGAATAAATCGCAAATTAATTAATTAATTAATTAATATTTTTGAGAAATAAAAATACATTATTCCTACAATATAAAGAAAGAATTTCACAATACTAACTGGTCAAAAAGTGTCATTAAAGATAAAAGATTAATAAATAAATGTAACACATTTATGTATTAATCTATAAATAAATAGACTATATTACAAAGTCTTCACTAACTCTTTATTATTTTATGAGAAATAAAAAGAAAAACTCTAAAAATAATTTACAAGTGAGATATTATTCTAACAATACAAAAACAATATAATAGAAATAACTAGAAAATTTCCTCTGGGGAAATTTTGAAAGGGCCACGGGGGCTACTGCCGGTGTGTGTACACTGTGATGAGATTCTTCAGAGATTTCAAACTATGCCCTTTAACCTCAAAATATGTGTGTGTGTGTGTGTGTGTGTGTGTGTGTGTGTAATTAAAATCACATAAAGTTACCTGTGTGTGCGTGTATGAAGCATGTATATGCATGTGTGTGCTTGTGTGTATCTGTAACTGTAATCACATCAAAGATCAAAGCAATCAGCAGAATTAACTGCAGCTGTTAATGTTCTGAAAGAGTGACAGCAGCCAGAGGTGGACAGACTGGAATTTCTGGCCTCGAACAGAAAGCATTTTTGGCAAAACCATAATACCTATCATTGATCCGACTTCACTTTGAGCGTCCTGAGTTCTTCCTGAACGTCTACATATGTTTTTTTTTCAGAAACATTAAAAAATAGCTTTGTTAGAGCGATCTAAAAAAACTGTTCCATCTTCCTTTTTTTCCGAAATCTTCCTATGTTTTTAATATGGGACCCAATGAGGCTGTTGGTGGTGTTGGTGGATCATCTGTGCGTCCTACGCCCAAACTATAACTCTGACAGCTTTACCAGAGGATTGTGAGGGAGAAGACTAATTTTCCTACGTTTCTATGTATAAATAATTTCTGTAGAGTGGAATTTGCGGCCTGGAGCGCAGTTTTCAAATGTATTTTTTGACAGTTTTTTCTCTTCCTCTACACTCTGAGTGATGACATCACACACTCTGACACGAACATTCCGTGCAATACACACCCATTATAATCTCAGAATTTCTCCAAAAATGATCATGGTCATTGAACAGGGATTGATAAAAAACTATATGACCTATCGAAATGAGCAAAATTTTGGGCAGTTTAATCGCGACCTATGTCGCGAACATTTTTTATTCTGTAGAGAAAAGTAATAGCACACCGATCCCGATCAAACCGCACGTTTTGATATATAATTTGTCCTGCAACTCTTCAAGTTGTAGGACTAGTAGCGGGACGAAATTGCGTCCAGAAGAGGAAGAAGAAGAAATCCACAGTATAACAGATATTGCTGTATGGGACCAGTGCTGGTGAGATTGCCCAGAGGCCCTAATTAAACAAATAAATATGATGATTCAATATACAGAACAGTAAATTGAATTTAGCTATCATCAGTTTATATAGGCTTTTATTTTGTTGAGTAGAGCCTGGATGGGAGGATTATTTCCTTCCTGTTGGAGGTTTAAAGGCTGTGCGGTTATTGGAATAAAACATAAACACTGCAGAGTACCAGTGTTATTGTTCATAACCACAGGATGGAGGTCTTTATTCCACTTAAACTGGTCAGACATTAATATTTACTGACATAAATGGCAACACTTAGCAGAATAGTTTAAACAGACAGAACATTTCTAAGTGACTGGCAGGTGTCAGGTGCATAATCAATACTTTTCCAGGTGCATTTTGATGTTTTTTCCAGATGCAATTTCAAGACTTTTACGGGTGCTTTTTCAAGACTTTTCCATTTGCATTTTTATGTATTTTCCAGGTGCAATTCGATGTTTTTTCCAGGTGCATCTTCAAGACTTTTCCAGGTGTATTTTCAAGACTTTTCCAGATGCAATTTCAAGACTTTTCCAGGTGCATTTTGACGTTTTTTCCAGGTGCATCTTCAAGACTTTTCCAGGTGTATTTTCAAGACTTTTCCAGAT